>NW_027529641.1:1575972-1639711 GCF_008692635.1 Crocuta crocuta | reverse complement strand
CCGGGGGGGGGCAGCCGGTGCCAGGGGTGCTGAGCGACACGCCGCGGAGACACGCACTTTTGCTCCTGAAAGCAGCGTTTGCACCCTGCCAGGAAAACAGCTCTCTGGAAAAGCGCTGCCTGCTAGTAAAATGGACTAAATCAGTAAACAGTGATTAAGGCTCTTGCTCCGCCGACTGTTGTCACCACCTCAGACACATGGCTTCTCCTCCCTCCGCACACACGCGCGCGCCCACCCACACACACTCACGCACGCACACGTGCACACATGCGCCCGCACATACGTGCAAAAAGAAACCAAATTAAAACCCAGCTCGGTCTAGCCGACGCCGAGATCCAGGGGGAGTAGGGTGAGAGGTTAGGAAGGAGGAATCCTACTCCTTGAAGGTGTGATAGTCTGTTTTCCTGAAAACTAAAATGAATATTTCAGGATATTCATTTCCCTTCCTTTTTTTTTTTTTTTTTTTTTTTGGACTTGTGATGAGAATCTGCTTTCTAAATAAAACATCAGGTGATGAATGTAAGTGGGAGTTTCTTTGATTCAACATCCACTGCTTATGTGTCTGCTTCAGGAAGGTGCATAATCTAATCCCAATCCCTTGAATACCTGGAATGAGTCAGAAGCAGCGTAACAAAACTTGACGTGTGCTGTTTAGCAGAAACATGTCACTTCATCGAATGGCTTTCTTAGGTCAGAAGAATAAACACCACGTGCACCAGTCTACATCCGTACCAACCCATCTACCTATTTACAGACACCATATATATGTATGTACACACACCCTGCTTTTTAATCTTTTTTACAGCACTGTAACCCAACTAATTGAAAATATATTCGGTTTTCACCCCAGAAACGTTTTTTACATGGAGCATCGCTCATTGTACCTGTGCTTTGAACCAAACGGAGAAGGATGACTGGAAGTCTAGAATCCAGGAGTATAAATCAAAAAGGCCCTGACAAGTTGGAGAAATGGTCAGAAACAAGCAGAATGAGGTCTTCGGAGTGCAGGGTCACACATCAGAGAAGACAAAAAAACAATGAACTCCACAAATGTGGAATCCAGGGCTCATAGTCACTGACAAGCTGACCGTGAATCAGAAACGGGAAGCTGTAGAGTCTTGGTGGGCTCAGGAAAAGTTATTGCCCCTGTCACGCCCCTGCAGGGGACTGTATCCAGCCCGTGACAACCCAATTTGGGGAGTAACCCTGATCGTGGTTCGGAGTGGGATGGTGCAAGGTTACTTAGGAAAAGTCAAGGCAGGGGGACTTTTTAATCAAAGAGAATTGTAAAAATCCACGTGACATAGTTAACGTCTTCACGTATGTAGAGGACAGTCCTCAAGGGAAATTACCAAATATTTGCATAGAGACTTTCCTGAACTGTCTCTGAAAACAGCAGTTTAGGAGAAACAACTCACATTACTGTTGGGGGAGCTGTCACATTCAGGGGTGCATGGTACCTTACTTTGTGGTCCCTGCAGCGATTCTGACACTGTTCAGAGATGGTTGTGAGGGACGGAAACCAGACAAGGTAGGAGGAAGAGAGAATTAGACAGTGGGAAAGAAAGCCTAAGAAAGAGAAGAAAAGGTACAGAAGATAGGTGCACTTAGGGACCTAGGGCCATATCACAGTCAGGAGGTAATGTGGCCGGTGGTGGTAGCAATGGACACATGGACCTTAATTTCTTTGGTTTGATCCAGAATTTTCAGTGTCATGCAATAATGATAGTAATAGCGGTTAAAAAGAAGAAGAGAAAGAAAGAGGAAGAAGAGGAGGGGAAAAAGAAGAATGGCAGCCTTCATTTTGAGTCTCTGTGTGAGTGTCTACACAAGCAGGGCATCTTTAATGTTTAGGGCCCAGTGAAAAGTGAAAATACGGGTCCAGGAGCCGGAAGTTCCCCACCCAGGGGTGGGGCCACCTAACCTATGGGTGACAGCTTCCTTCAGGCACATTCTTAATGCACTGCATCCTCTGTGCTGGGTTGTGTTCAATGTCTGGGGTGGCCCCTGCTGATGTGTCTGCTGAATGTACCATAACGCTTTGAGCACAGCCCCTAAACCTCACAGGGTGCTCACCTCCCACACCTGTGCCCACCCCCCACGGGAGGCTGAGTTCCACAGGAGGACAGGGACCGGCTCTGGTCGTAGCTCATGAAGATGGTGGTGTGTGTGTGCGTGTGCACATGTGATAGATAGAGACAGAGAGAGAAGATACTATTTTTCTAGATAATTCAAAAATATATTTTATATGTACATAAAATAAACATTGAAATATTATCCTAAGTAAATACTACCCACTACCCTGCAAATGAGCTCCCTGAAGGCTATGAGGCTATGAACTATTTCCAACAATACTCAAAATAGTTCACTGGCTACCTCTTATCAACGTTCCGGGGCCAGTTTACAATCACATTACTGAAAGTCATCGCCCTCCTTTGCATATAACAGCAGCATTATATAAACCTATATATACAGGCACATTCATATACATAAATTCATATACATATCTTTGTACATTTAGTAACAGAAGTAGATTATATTAATTCCAAGGTTTAATTCCAAAAAAAAATGCCTTTCTCTGAAAGGACATCTTCATTAGTCTCTATATTAATAAACAAACTCACTACATCACTATTATTAGGTACAATGTGTCCCATTAAGATTATATTTTTGAGAAACTGGTAAATAGAATTGAAAATATCTTAAGGGGATAAAATAATGGAATAAAATAGTCTCAAACACCTCCTATTCCCATTTGATGTCATCTTTACTCATAGATAATTGCTGATGCAACTCATTGTTTATAAGCTTGTAAAACATTTTGAGAATCATTTTGCTTTTGAGAAGTTCACCTGGGGGTTAGAATCCCGTCACAAATTTAGTGAAGACTAAATAGTTTGCATGGATACTGTTTACAAGCAGGCAGGATAATGTCAGTCCTATGGGTGGTCAATGGAAGTGAATTGAGGCAACTCTTGCCTTCTTGCCAACCCCTATGATTGGGGTTGGGGTAGCAGATGGTCTTTTAACTCTACCATATAATCACCAATCCAAGTTAAAGCAGGATGTATGCTCTGTAAACAAAGCTTCAAAATAAGTCTCCTTCCTGGAACTCCTGGGTGGCTCAGTCAGGTAAGCTTCTGACTCTTGATTTCTGCTTAGGTCATGATCTTACCGTTTCATGGGTTTGAGCCCACATTAAGCTCTGCACTGACAGTGTGGAGCCTGCTTGGGATTCTCTCTTTCCCTCTCTCTGCCCCTCCCCTGCTCTCATGCTCTTTCTCTCTCTCAAACATAAGTAAATAAATTTAAAAAAAATAAGTCTCCTTCCCTTGTTGGCTACCATAATTCCCCCTATATAAACCCTGACATTTGCCGCTGTTCTTCAACTCCATCAACAACTGCTGATGTTAAAGTCAAAGTTGCCAATAGAGAATTGGAAAGGACACCAGGCCACTTACCAAGCTTTCTGAGTATCACCCCCACCCTCCCATTAATATCAGACATCAATCAGGAGACCCAGTTGTGAGTCCTTCTCGAAACTCCCCTTTACCCTAAAAATCAATCTTAGATGCCAGCCAAGGGCATCACCATTTTATATCAGCCTCCCTGCTCCCCCAAATTAAACCAATGTAAGTTCCTCCTTTGCATTAAGGAGTTATCTTCAAAAAATACTGGAGGACTGTCAATGTCATTAAGAGATAGCATATTTTCATGGAAAGAGTGTGAACACTGAAGACGTTCAAATGCTGATTCTACTCCTGTTCTCTGTGTGAACTTAGAGAGGTAGCTCGGTATCTCTGATCCTCAGAATTTTTTAAACAAGCAAACAAAAATGATAGCAATAAATGAGATAACCTATAAGTTGATGCCTTCTAAATTACAAAGTGATATAAACACTTGGTTAAAACTTACTAGTAGACCGGCAACATAAAATGCAATTGTGTTAATGTATTTTTTTCTGTGCTCAGAACGTAAGGAAACAGAGAAGAAGGCTAGGAGAGTTTTATAAATTGAAGATGTGCTTTAGAGAAAGAAGAGCAGAGCCACTTGAAACAGCCCAGTTGGAGTTGTAGATGACTAAGGTGTCATAGACCAGAAACTTGGAGAAAACAAGGTAAATACAAGTCAAAATGGAAAAGAAAAATCAGCTCAATTTCCAATTTTTCTAGCACCAACTTCCTCTGCACTCCTCAATTATCCCACTCTACAGATTGTCATCTGAACACTCGCTGTCCCTGCACAGGCAAAGTGAATGCCCTCTGCACACCCAGTGAGTCAGCTTCCTTAGGGAAAAGTGATCAGAAATGATTTTATTTCTTATATGCACCTCTGTTAATAAGAAGACATAAATCCTGGGAGAAAGTGTGAGTGAAAGAGAATTCCATGGGCGTGGTGGTGGCCCTTCATCAGAATAATGCTTTGCAATGGAAGCAGATCCTCTTAGAGCGAAATGCAAATCAAATACATGAATATACCCACATATATTCACATACTATTTTCATCATTGATTAACCAGCCACATGACCTTTTCAGTAGGAGAAATAATTGGCAGTTTTAACAAACGAAAAATTGATCCCATTACTCAGGGTAGAATTTTCCACCTTTTTCAAAAGAGGTGCTTATTAAAGAGGTCAGTTCCTTTTTTTTTTTTTTCCCAGGGTCATGCATATGTAAGTAAGCATGGCTATTATGTGCCATCTATGAGAATGGACGCGTCGCATGAGCCATAAACACAAACATTCAGACACAGCCAAGTCTCCGGCATTTCTGTTCGCCAATTACAGTAATGCTGATGACATATCTACTTTAATGCACATGGCATTAAAGTAGTCCCCCCTTTTCTAGGAAAATCTAATTACACCAAACCCAAGCACTCAATCAAACCTGTTATTCTGTGGCTAAACAGCCTGGAGTTAATGCAATTTGAGGAGATCCAGGCCGTGACTGGAAACGTCATGTATTAACAATATCTAATGGGGGCTCCCGTAGGTAAATGAATATGCTAACAAGCAAGATCACTGCTAAATCTAATATCTTTAAGCTGTTTAATTCCAAACAGTCCCTTAATAAATCAATTGACCGGGAGAGCTGATGCCCCTATCAATTATTCAAGAGAGCAAATAAATATTTCAGATGATTTGATAGGAAGGCTAGCACTGGTCTTATAGAAAGCTTTGCATTTCATTAGCCTCTTGCTAAAAGTTTTATAATGAGCGGAACACAGGTGGCATCCCCATTGCAGAAATGGGAATGAGAGAAATAAGAGATTGGAGACGAAGACTCCCTTCATCTCCGCATTATTCCATTATCCATACTTCTCTTTTGTAATGTGAAAATTGGAGTCAAGTCCCCCAAAGAATTATCATTCTCTGCAATCACAAAGGAAATTAAAATGATCAAAAGTATGTCATATTGCAAGGGTCTTAATTGTAATTCCTATTGGAAATGCAATTATCAGATACCAATATCGTGGATATAATTTATGCAGTTTCACATCCAAATAGCCCTTCACCAAATATTTAATATTATCAATTCCATTTTCCAGAAGAAGAAACTGAGTTCCCCTAGTCATTTATAAAGTGCTGACTAGGTCACCTGTGTTTGAAAGCAGATGCTTTTTTTTTCCCCTCTTTCAGTGTTGAAGACCATTATTCATATTGAAAGCATATGGTTCTATTTAACATGATACCTGTCTTATGAATAATCTTCATTCAGGCTTCTGATCCTTTATACCAGGAAGGAAGGAAGGAAGGAAAGAAGGAGAGGAAGAAAGGAGAGAAAGAAAGAAAGAGAAAGAAAGAAAGAAAGAAAGAAAGAAAGAAAGAAAGAAAGAAAGAAAAAAAGAAAGAAAGAAAAGGAAGGAAGGAGGGAAGGAAGGAAGGAAGGAAGGAATTTAAGTGATTAACATCATTTTCCTTAACGTGTGTGTGAATGTTTGTTTGCGTGTTGAAAATGAACCTGACAGAGAAAGGTGAGAGCAAGAAAATGAATGGAAGCAAGGTAGTTACTCTTGAGAGAGTCACCCTACTGCTTTTTGCTTTACTCTGTGGGTATGGTGACCCATATGCTACCAGCCATGCTTGAAAATTGCTGGTGCCTTAAATATGCATTTCCATACTATCTGTGAGAGGAGAAAATTTTTCTATTTTTGCCTAAGCTTTGAAATGGATCCAACCACAACTTGATCAAATTTTGCGATTACAGGCCTCAAAACTAAAATGGCGTGCCGTCTTCACGGCATTTTACAGTTTACAAATGTAAAATCCCTGTTAAATTACTGTAAGCATTGTGGTTATAAGAAGTACTGTATGAAAAGAAAAGAATTTAGATGATTTGAAAAATAAAACTTAATTGTCAGAGGGTTTGAATATAAAAACAGTTGACGACTATTTCTCTAAATGGAAAGATCCATATAAAAGTCACTGCGCGAGGGCTTTCTGTGCCGGCAGTTCTACTCTACAAAATACTCAATGAGCTATGAAAGAGACATCTCAGCTACAGAAAATCATAATTTAAATGTTAGGTTTGTTCATTTTCAGCTTCATGAATCAATAGAGTAAATCCTTTATATTACTCTGTAAGTAAAATCTGGTCATGTTTAAAATCAGCTTTTGGTTCTTCCACTCACCAGAAATATCTTCTCAGGGAACCATTTAATTAAGCGTTTTTTGTTTGTTTTGTTTTATTTAATAGTCTAAACCCCACAGGAATCATGACGGATTTGAACAAGTTGGTAGACTCAACATGAGAGACAATGTCCCCAGCCCATCCTGCCCCAAATACCTAGTAATTATGGAAAAATATTTTTAAAAATTGACTCCACCTTAAAAAAAAGACAAGTCATGTTGCATCAGAAATTAAAAAGAAATCTCATAAATGAAAGACTTGTGAAATTGAACCTAGAAAAGGAGATGAGAATCAGAAATATATTGGAAGAAGTAAAATAGCAGGTCCAATTATCTCCTGGGGAACTCCAAAGAGAAATGGCAAATAGGCACCCCATGGAGGGATATTTTGGTCATCACATCAGGGTGATTGGGGAACCAAGCCCACTCCAGCTCCCAGCTTTCTGAAGGCATGAAGAAACAGAATGGTGACGTCTACATGGAAAGAGACATCTCCATACTCAGAAGACTAAGTACTAGCACTTCTTCCCCACCAGGCAATTGATGCATGTGTCCACACCATGACTGGAGGAAGACCCCTATAATCACATACATAAATGTGTGCACATGTCCAAGAAACACACACCATCAAGCAAAAACAAGAAGGACCTACCTCCACAAAATATACTTTGGGAAACAAAGAAGGTTTCCCAAATCATTCCCCAGATCAACATATAAAAGATGCACCATTGTAAGTTATTAGTATTAATGCTAATAATAATAGTAATAGAATTTTGATCCAATGAGCAAATAGCACACTAAGCATGACTGTATAACATATTTAGCGATCTAGAAGACTGTCTAATATTTATATAGGTCCCTGTCAGACTGTTCAACTAGAAATTGATCTTACAGTAACACTCACCAAAGACTAACTTGAGATGTGATATTTCAGAGCAGTGGTGAAGTCACAAATAAGCATCGTCTCCCTCCTCTGGAATTCTCAGATTAAAGTAAATCATCAGACTACAGTTACCAGAGCAGAAACATCTTAACTTTCCAGAGCAATGACTTCTCTGAGTTGAGACTGAACATTATGCTCTCAGATATCATAGGAAATGTCCTTTTGAAGAATGTTCTGTGCTTTTGGAAGATTAGAGTTGAAGGTTTGGCTCACTGCAATACACTGATGTATTTATATGGTACCTTTTGCATGATACAATTTGTACCAAAAGAAAAATGGTTTTTCCCTAGGTGATTTCCTTTATATAGTAATAAGGAATCCAAAAATCTATATTTCTTTTTACTATTTTTTTAATGTTTGTTTGTTTATCTTGAGAGAGAGAGAGACAGAGTTCAAGCAAGGCAGAGGCAGAGAGAGAGGGAGACAGAATCTGAAGCAGACTTCAGGCTCTGAGCTGTCAGCACAGAGCCCAACGTGGGGCTAGATCCCACGAACCGTGAGCTCATGACTTGAGCCAAAGTCTGCTGCTTAACTGACTGAGCCACCCAGACACCCCTAAAAATCTATATTTCAATATGTATCCTTTTTGCTTTGTCTGTCAGGAATCCCATAGCTAAATTTATTAAGGAACAAATGATTACAGGCATGTAAACATATTTTAGGTTCTTCATTTTTAATCTGTTTCATTTTTAAAATTTAATTCCGGCTAATTAAAATAGAAAATATTGCTTGAGGGCCTCTGGGTGGCTCAGTCAGTTAAGCATCTGACATCGGCTCAGGTAATGATCTCACAATTTGTGGGTTCAAGCCCCACATTGGGCTCTGTGCTGTCAGCTGAGCCTGGAGCCTGCTTCAATTTCTGTGTCTCCCTCTTTCTCTGCCCCTACACCACTTGTGCTCTCTCTCTCTCGATCTCAAAAATAAATAAACATTTTTTAAAAATTTTTAGAAAAATAATGCTTGATACATAAGCTGCTTAATATTTTGTTGAAGTATATTCTACTTATCTAATAAATAAATAGTAAGCCATAAATTGAGTAGAGTTCCATAATTCACCCAAAGGAAGTGGCCTCTAAATGATGTGGTAAGGACTTACAGCTCATTATATTGAGTTCTGGCTTATCAGAATCAGGTGTCACATCCTAACCTCCGATTATTCTCNGGCTCCAGGCTCTGAGCTGGCTGTCAGCACAGAGCCCGATGAGGGGCTCAAACTCACTAACCGTGAGATCATGACCTGAGCCAAAGTCAGATGCTTAACCGACTGAGCCTCCCAGGTGCCCCTTACACTCTGCAACTCTTGCAGACCTTTTCCTCTCTATTCTAGCATCAATACCACGTTCCTTCTTTCTCATCTACATCTGATGACTTCACTCCTCCTCAGAAACATAAGCTCTAAGGCAAAATATTTTCTTTTCCTCATGACCAATTTTGTAAACTCACTGACATCTTCCATACCTTTCCAGAACTGGGTTTGAAGCAAAGGAATTTGGAGAAGAATGTGGGATTTAGATTGGATTTTTAGTTTATATTTTCCAATAGAGATCTATAAAGGAATTGGGGTCTTGAACAATGTTATAAACGATTAGACTTTATAGGTATATATAGAGAGGCCACTCCATCCAATGAGCAGAATACATATTTTTCCAAGTGCATGGAACATTTGACATTGCAGACCGAATATTAGAACACAAAATAGGTCTAGGGGCGCCTGGGTGGCTCAGTTGTTTAAGCGTCTGACTTGGGCTCAGGTCATGATCTCACGGTTTGTGGGTTCGAGCCCCGCGTCAGGCTCTGTGCTGACAGCCAGCTCAGAGCCTGGAGCCTGCTTCAGATTCTGTGTCTCTCTCTCTCTGACCCTCCCCTGCTTACGCAGTCTCTCCCTCTCAGAAATAAATTAAAAAAAAAAAAAAACACACTCAAAATAGGTCTTAATAAATCTTAAAAGACTGACACTATACAAAGTATCTTTTTCAGTGGCAGTGCAATAAAACTAAAAATCAATAGCAGAAGAAAACGGTGCAATTTAGAAATAGATGATAAGGGAAAGGAGCATTTCTCAATGATAACAAAAAAGAAGAGGGAAAAATAGAGGTGGAAAATGAAGGTGGCATTTTCTTCCCAACTTGCAGTTGGGAAAAGAGAACATTTAGTTTTAGTAGGATAAAAAATTCTCCAATTATTATTGTGGAACTGTCTATTTCTCCCTTCAATTCTGTCTATATTTGCTTCCTATAGTTTATGACTTCATTGTTTGGTGCATACATGCTTATAATAGACATATCTTCATGGTGACTTGATCCTTTTAGCCATATATAATTTTCTTGTTTGTCTCTTAGAATGGATTTTGGTTTAAGGTTTATTTTGTCTGATATTAGTATAGCCACCCCAGCTCTCATTTTGTTACTATGTGCATGGAATGTACTTTTCCATTTTTACACTTTCAACCTCTCTGTGTCTTTAGGTCTAAAGTGAGACTCTTGTAGATCATGCATAGTTGGCTCTGGTATTGTTTTTTTGCCAGTTTCTGCCTTTGGATTTGAGAGTTTAATCCATTTACATTTAAAGTGATTACGAGTAAGAAAGGATCTAGTTCTGCCTTTTTGCTTAGTTTTCTATGTGTTTTGTAGCTTTTTTCTCCCTCATTTCTTCCACTACTGCTTTTTTGTGTGTATTTAGTGTGTTGTTGTTTTAGTTTTAGTTTTTTAATTTGTACATTCTATAGATATTTTCTCTGTGGTTAGCATGGGGATTATGTATAACATTCTAAAGTTATAACAGTCTGATTTTAATTAATACCAACTTAACTTCCATTGCAAACAAAAATTCTACTATTACATAGCTCCATGTCCCCATTTATGTTACTGCTGTCACAATTATGTCTTTATAGATTGTATATCCAATAATGTAGATTTTATTTTGTTTTATGTGTTTATCTTTTAAATAAAAAGTGGAGTTACAAACCCAAGTTACAAAAATACTGGATTTTATATTTGCCTACATATTTAACTTTATCAACGATCTTTTCTTTATATCTTCATGCTGCTTTGAGTTACTATCTATCTTCATTTCATTTCAATCTGAAGTCTCCTTAGAATTTCTGACAGGACATATCTAGTGGTAGTAAACTCCCTCAGCTTTTGTTTATCACACAATGTCTTAATTTCCCCTTCATTTTTTGTAGGACCGTTTGGCTGGTTATAGTATGTGATGAACGACTTTTCTCATGCTTCTCTCAAGATTATTTGTCTTTGTCTTTGTCTCTTAACAGCTTGATTATAATGTTTTTATAATCTGTTTAGGTCTATTGAGTTTTTCCTACTTGTAGTTCATTCCATTTCTTGAGTTTGTAGATTTGTGAATCTCATCAAGTTTGGTAAATTTTCAGCCTTAGTTTTTTCAAAACTTTCTGTCGCTCTATTTTTCTTTTCTCTTTCTGAGACTCCTATGGAACATATGTTGGTCTGCTTGATAGTGTTTCAAAAGTCCCTTAGGTTCTGTTCATTTTTCTTCATTGCTTTTTTGCTGATCTTCAGACTCCATAATTTCAACTGTTCTGTCTTCAAGTTTACTGATTCACTCTTCTAATTGCTTAAATCTACTGTTGAAGCTCTCTAGTGAATTTTTTCATTTTAGTCATTGTACTTTTCAACTTTAGAATTTCTGTTTGATTCTTTTGTATAGTTTCTAACTATTGATATTCTCACTTACTTTATGTATTCTCATTAGCTTTAGCTCCTGCTGTTTCTGTGTGAGGTGTTCATTTGTTTGCTTGCTTGTTTGTTTGTTTGTTTGTTTTGGAGCATACTTTAGTTATTTTAATGATTTTTTTAATGTTTAATTTTTTTTTTTTTTAGAGAGAGAGACAGAGACAGAGTGCAAGCTGGGAAGGTTCAGAGAGAGAGGGAGACACAGAATCCGAAGGAGGCTCCAGGCTCTGAGCTATCAGTGTGCACATGTTTGCGTACAAACCCACACACACATATTTGATTATTGAAGGCTGTAGTATGCTTTGTTTGAGACTTTTTTCAAATTTCTTTTCAAAGACTATTTCTTATCATGCATGACCACTAAGGATTGATTCTTTGGCTTATGACCAGCTAATGTTTTGACAGAGATTTCTTTAAATGCCAGAAGCTCTTCCAGTTTTTATAGATTGACTTTGTTCTGGGGTGTTGATTAATGCTTATTTAGGTTTGCTCTGAAGCTAGGAATCCGCCCAAGGTGAGAGCTTAAGTTCTTCATAGGACTTTTCTGAGCATGCCTCTTGCCTGGAAATGTGCTTGGCCTTCTAGATTTCCCTTTAAATATAGCTGCTTTTGAATGTCCTAATTTCCCTAATTTCCCTCCACCTCCTCCTCCAGCCCTTTGATGGTCTATTGTATAGTCCATTCATCCCTTGTTCTAGGTGTCTGTGGGTCTATAGGTCCTTTGTAGCTTTCACGAGAAGGGCCTATTATTTTTCTGCCTGAATTCTGAGCTATGCAAAATAGAAATAAACATCTTGTATTAGTCCTTTGGGTATCTCCCAAACAGGTTAGAACAGATGTCTACAATAATTTGCAGATAAGGTCTGCTCTTCTCCTTCTGGTTCGATGGAGGCAACTGGGAACCAGATTGCTGCCATTCAAAACTATGACTGCTGTTTTGTTAGGGGGAAAAGGGGCTAAGCATGAGTTAGAATGCCACAAAACTTTCTTACCATGTAGAGGTCACTTTTCCTTAGTCGGCTGTTCACTTGATTGCTGTGAACCTTTGACTCTTTTCTAGAGCACTGGCAAAGTTTTTGCAAGATGTTTTTTGTTTTGTTTTGTTTTTTTTAAATACTTCTTTGGGGGGAACAAAAGCTTGAGGAGTCCTAGTTCACCAATTTGGCCTCTATTGCATTTTTAAGCTACTGCATTGCCAGAAGCTTTAAACAATTGGGTGGAGAAGTTAGAATGCTAAAGTAAAGAAACAACAACAACAAGACAAGTTATAATAGTTTCTGTTACCAGATTTGAAAATAAAATCACTAAACCCATGGATTTTATTCAGGCTAAAAATAAACAATGTAGGGACTGAAATTAGTAATCCAACTAACATGGCCTGCATGTTTTTGTAAAAGGAGGTCTTTACATTTCTGTAATAACAGATTGTAGGAGTAAAAAGAGACCTGGACAACTAAAAGTTCATGAAATTTGTTGAAGGTAAAGGTATATTCAGTCTTTTTTTTTTTTCAGTGATATCTAAACTTATACACAACTACTTTTTGCCTAGAGACTGTTTTCAGTAGAAGTTAAAACAAAATAGACAAAAAACAAGTGAAAATGGTCTGTTTTAAGAAATCCGGTTTAGTGGTGCCTGAGTGGCTCAGTCGGTTGAGCATCCGACTTTGGCTCAGGTCATGATCTCACAGTCTGTGGGTTCGAGCCCCATGTCGGGCTCTGTGCTGACAGCTCAGAGCCTGGAGCCCACTTCACAATCTGTGTCTCCCTCTCTCTCTGCCCTTCTCCTGCTTGCTCTCTGTCTCTGTCTCTCAAAAAATAAAATAAAATAAAATAAAATAAAATAAAATAAAATAAAGACATAAAAAACTAAAAAATAAATTTTAAAAAAGTCAGGTTTATCTTCAGAAAAGACAAGAGGGACTTCAAAAGCAGTTGATTCCTCAGCAGAAGCTAGAAATGATATCAGTATTCCAAAACTGTGCTAGTCATGAATGTGTTGCCATCCACTTCCTAGTTCACTTGAACACACCACAATAAATAAATGACTCTTTCAGAAGCACCCAGGCATCCATTCTCTGTAGTCCATCAGCCACATCAGCAGAGAATCAAAATGTTACATTCATCAACTTTAGCTAAATTAATTTTAATGAAAAAAGCCACTCCGTCATCACTTTTGAGGTTCAATTAGAATCTTTCACTTGTAAGCTCTCAGATCCAAATGTTATTTTTGGATTAACACTTATTGAACATTTCACCATTTGTGGGGAGAGGGGCACTTTTTTGTGAATTACCTCAGACATGTAGTATTTCACTCCCATTATAGAGAAGGAAAAAATTAGGCTCAAAGATTTAAAATCTTTTCACCAAAATTTCAAGGCTAGTAAATGATGACACTGGGATTTATTGTGGATTTTTTGATGTGGCTACCAACAAATTATTATTTTTTTAATTTATGCTGCAGATTTGATGCTGAATCTCCCCCCATGGAATCTCTTTTTCTCCCTCTCTCCTTCCCCACCCTCTTTCTCTCTTGGTCACCTGTGATCAGCTGCTGCACTATATTTAACAGAAATCCATCTGTAGCTTTATCCCATTGCCCTTAATAGATCTTCACATATTGATGGTGTTTGTCAGCTTCTCCCCTGCCTTTTTTCTCTTCCGAACCAAATGACCCCTTGTTCCTTACTTATCTTCTACAGGTACACCAGACTGGAATTTGACAGCATCAGTTCAGGAACTAGACATTCCAGGTTCAAGCTCGGCACCAGCACTTGCTAACCATATGGCAATGAGAATGTCATTCACCTCTAAACCTGAGGGTAAAAGTGATATTACCCATGGTGGCCTGATGAGAGGGAAGAATGAAATAGTCTCTGTAGAAGCTTAACATGGGAGATCCTTTCTACTCGCTGAATGGGATGTTGCCTGATTCATGAATCATTGAATAAAATCAATTAGATCTTTAAAAACAAACAAATAAACTTAGCACAGATTTAATACATAACTAATGTCAATTATTACCAATGTTTTTCTTACTCTTTTCTGATATTCCAGTTGTGTCTTTTTCTCCAAAAGTTGGTATCTACAATAGTACAAAATACTCTCAGTTTTGTCTGATGAATTTTGAATAGAGTGGGACTATTCCAGTTATAAATACTTTATTGTACCCACCACCCTAAAATCATCATTCTTTTGTAACCACATCCTTATGATAACTTAACTTGTTTACTCTTAATTTAAGCCCTTAACTATCTTTCTCATTTAGTTTCTAGATGGACAGACAGATAGATACAGACAGCCTTACTATGGCTAAGCCACATTTTCTCCAATCTGTTTTATCAAAATTTGGGTTTTGAAACCCAAGTGCAAGACCGTACATTTTTGTAAGTTTCATCTCCTTTTTCTTAATGTTTATTTATTTTTGAGAAAGAGAGAGACACAGAGCCTGAGCAGGGGAGGAGCAGAGACAGAGGGAGACAGAATCCAATGCAGGCTCCAGGCTCCAAGCTGTCTGCCCAGAGCCTGAAACGGGTCTCGAACATATGAACCTTGAGATCATGACCTGAGCTGAAGTCGAAGTCTGATACTTCACCAACTGAGCCACCCAGGTATCCCAGAAGTTCATCTTCTTAATTTGAGTTTATTTTGGATAACAACTAAGCTGTCTAATTTTTGATACCCGTGTTTTTATGCCATTAAGATTCTATTAATATTCTTTTACCTTCCTTCAAAATGTCAACAAAAACATGAGAATGATGGCTATAGAGAGAGAGTCCTATGGCATGCTCTAAGTACCTCCTTCAAATCTGTCATTTGTCCTATTTTTACCCAACATCATGGCATAGCAATGAAAGCTACACTTTGTAGAGGTTACTCTTTTTGAGGTATTGCATAATTTGGTTTAAAACAATTAACCCTTTCTAGCATTAAAAATAGCTTGAAAATTAAGCACCAAGGTCTCCTTTTGCCAGTTAGAAAACTGAGTCACAGAGATGTTCACAAAATTTCCCAAGGTCACTCAGAGATCTCCCCTTTCTCCAAGCCCAACAGGATTTGTTGCCTGCAAATGATCCCTAAGCGTTGGGAAGGCTGCATCAGATGACGTACAAATGATGCTTTGAGCTCTTTCAAGGATTACTTTCCTTTTCTAACATTGCACACTTTTGATCTGTAGTCATATTTTGGAAACTATAATATTCAGAGCAGTTTGACATAATAGTCTAAAATCACAGTCAGGGGCATGTGGGTAGCTCAGTTGCTCAGGTGTCCAATTTCGGCTCAGGTCATGATCTCAAAGCCTGTGAGTTTAAGCCTCACACCAGGCTCTGTGCTGACAGCTGGAAGCATGGAGCCTGCTTTGGATTCTGTGTCTCCCTCTCTCTCTCTGCCCCTCCCCTGCTTGCTCTCTCTCTCTCTCTCTCTCTCTCTCTCATTCTCTTTCAAATAAACATTCAAAAATTTTTAAACAAAGTATAGGGAATACCTTTCTCTAATTAAAAGAATCCACTGTGATGAGTTCAAATTTCCACCATTTACTAAGATGACTTTCTGAAACTGGGTGATTTGTTCTATCCATTTGGAAACACTGTACAAAATCATTGTCTTTTCATCAGTGTATCATTGTAAATGCATGAGAGGCTCACTACACCCCAATGAAATTAAAACCCGATGACAGTTTTACTCATAAGTGTTACAGGTACCATCCAGAGACTGTTTTTATTAATATATAGTATTTAAAATGTTTTAATGTTTTCTTTGTTTTTGTGAGAGAGAGAGAATCAGAGTGTGTGTGAGGAAGGGGCAGAGAGAGAGGGAGATACAGAATCTGAAGCAGGCTCCAGGCTCTGAGCTGTCAGCACAGAGCCTGACGCGGGACTGAACTTCCGAACCATGAGATCATCACCTGAGCCAAAGTCAGGCACTTAACCATCTGAACCACCCAGGTGCCCCTATTAATATATAGTATTATAGAAATAATTTCCAACTGATATCTAAAGAAGCATGGAAAAGAAATGTGTGGAATATTTTAACTGGTGTCTTATTTCAGACATGGGTAGAGCCTCACTGGGGATGAGTTAGTTGTTTATCTACCCATGCTTTCCTTCTCTTTTCATTAATTTAATTTAATTCCATTTATATGTAACCAGAGAGTAGCACTCCCTGCAGTATGCCTACTCCATTTGTAAACTGAATTGAAGTCATCATCCCTGCTTTAATGGCTGTGAAGGACTGAGAAATTAATAGCTCTCTCTTGAATTAGTAAATTATATTTTTCCAAAGAGAGAAAAGTACCTCGTAAAAATAAGTGACTAGAGTCACTTTTATTTTATTTTTATAACAAGTCTTTTTATGCTATAGTTTTAAACCCCCTTTTACAATAACATCTTACATTTATATCGCGCTTTATACTTTTCAAAGCACTCGCATGCACATTATCCTATTTTATCTTCACAACAACCTTCAGACTTAAGTAGAATAGAGCAAAAAGGAGGTCTCTGCTACAGACTGAAGCATGAAAATATTAAATGACTTTTCACAAAGTGAGCTGATGGGCCAGGGCTGGACCTCCTGGCTGCCAGTCTGGAATGTTCTGTGATCTTTCTGCCTGCCAGTAAAAGGCAGATAGAGGAAGCACTAAAGGAAAAAGAGTTTCTTACTGAAATGTGTATCCAATGATTAAAAAAAAAAAGACATTAAGAACAAACAAAATCAAATAAAAAAGCTAACATATTGCCAAACACAACGTGTTCCTAGTAATAAAATAAGCGAAAGTCCTTAAGAATAGTTTTACCTAAACTGCAGAAAGTAATGTATACTTCGCAGTTTATAACCATAATACCCACATGCACAGACAAATATGCATATTTAATAGTGTGAAGAGTAAATCCATCTTCTAATTTGAATATGTAAACCTAGTTCAATAAGGTAATTTTTTAAGCTGTGTATTTTTAAGTAATATTTTAGTTTATAAGAAAAAATGTAAAATATTAGTGTGCTTTTGTTTTTTTTAATTGATTTTAATATATTCCTCCATTTTGATTAAGCTGTATTTGTTCTATACCTTATACTAAGTCTATTTGTGGATTATCTTGATATCATATGCTGTATAGAGTTTTTATAATACACATTTATACTACTTTGGGGTGACACACTTTGTTACTAGAGTGCACAAAATCTCACACAGACGTAATAAATTTCCAGGAATGTTTCCCTAATTCAGTTACCCAGTAACACATTTTGGTTTTTTTGAGCACCTACTATGCCCCAGACTCCATCCGAAGGGATGAAGTTTTTAAAAAGTAAATAATACTTAAATACCCAGTCTCTGCACTTGGAAGAGAGATGCCAGAACCACTAATGATAAAACAATGTGTAAAATGTTGTGTGAATACAAATAAAAAAATCATCAATTCTTCCTGAGGTATTCAGGAAAACACTGGAGAGGGACTACTTTGTTGAGTTTTGTGTTGAGCAGGAGACTGTCGAAAAAAATCCGGGAGCATGGAGTTCAAATCAAAGTATCAGCTGAGCAAAGGCAATTCTGGAGTCCAGAAATGAGGAAGGGGGAGGAATTGAGTTAGGGATTGTTTGGGGCCAGGTAATAATGAACCTAGAAGAAGAAGCTAGAAAATTTTGTGTCACATACATTGGGAAACCATTACAAAGGGTACATACCCCTTCAATTAAGAGGTGCCTGGGTGGCTTAGTCGGTTGAGCGTTCCACTCTTGATTTCCACTCAGGTCATGATCTCATGGTCCCTGGGATCAAGCCCTACATTGGGCTCTGCTCTCTCTCTCTCTCTCCCTCTCTCCCTGCTGCTCCTCCACCTGTTCAGTCTCACTCTCAAAATAAATACACTAGAAAATAGCAAAGCAGGACCAGTATGCTTTGAAACATTTTATGTATATAAATAAAGCATAGAAACTCACTCAGATTGGCTTAAATCTCATGAGCTTTTCAAAAATACACACACACATGCAAAGCCTGAGGTCACAGGTTTTTCCTACTAAACTAAAGGCATGGCGGGCAGCCAGGGAAACTCAGAAGCATCAAGGAAGAAAGCCAGGAAGGCTCTCAGGAATGCTGGGAACTCATCACATTCGCTCTTCAGAGCCCTGCATGTGTCTGTATGAGCAGATCTTGCCATAGGCTTTGCTCTCTTTCTCCACATATTGCCTCCTTGACCATGGCAAATGATGGGTGCTCCGCATTCTTGAGTTTGCAGGCCCCTTTCATTCGAGTTGTGTGTAATCTAGTTTTTGACTAGGCACTCTGACTGAGCTGGGTTGGAACGGAATCCTATAAAGGTAGCAGAGCATGGTACAGGGCTATTTTCAGAGGTTCCTTCACTGGTAGTTGAAAAGATGCTACTTCCTGGTTAGGAGCACAGAGGCTGAATCTGAATTGTCTATCTCCGAATCCCAGCATCAACGCCCTTGTTATGTGACTTTGGGCAATTTCCTTAACACCAGGTATTATATACCACATTACCAGCATTTTACTTGGGTTGGACCACTGAGGCACAGAGAAATTAAAGAACTAGTTTAGTGCATGCATGGGTCAGTGAATGAATTTATAGTCTGGTCATTGAGCACATGTTCTTAACCACTAACTTATTTTCATTGCAAGCAAACACATTGAAATGCCTTCTTTCTTTGCTAAGCCATTTTAAAATTTTTCATTGCTATCTAATGAGTAGCTTAATCCGGCCAGGAGCTATTAATAATAGAGCGGTCAAGGGAGAAAAAGACTTGGAAAAGAAGGTACTCTTTTGAAAGGTTTCTCTTTGAAAGAAAGCAGTATAATGAAATTTTTTGTATCACTTTCTATTTCAAAGTGTTCTTTTCAATACATATATTTGTGGTTCCAGATGTATCTTCCTGTGACAATAGCCTCTAATATATTTCTACCAAACAGCATGCATGGCTAATTCTTCCTAATTCTTTTACCCTTCTAGACTCTAGAAGATTAGCCTGCTGTCAGATTCTGGATAATTGGGAAAATATCTAAGGTAGTTTTATAATATTATTTATCTTTATTGCTGAAAACCCAGCAGGTGAAGAAAAATGAAGACAATTTGGTAAATAATGGATGCAGAGATGACTTATTGTTTTTCTGCAATGAGAAATAAGCACAGTTTATTATGTGACCTTTCTTGAAGTACCTGTCAAAAACTCAGAAGTAATAAAGCTTGACTTGCAAAGAGTGACTGATTTAAAAAAGATACGCACTTAAAATGTTGTATCTCTTTATTAAAAGTTAATCTTCTATTTGTGTATGATAGATATCCCCCCCCAAAAAAAAACCTTATGGCTGTCCCACACATAATGCACATCTATCTAATGATAGATATCCCCCCAAAAAATAAAACCTTTTTGCTGTCCCCTACATAATGCACATCAATGAATCTACACTCACTTTTATATTTTTGGACACACTTCAGTTTACAATGTGCTAAAAAAGATGTTCTGTAACATATGCGTGTTTTTTCTCTCTTACAAAAGGTCGCCTTAGATTCTGATCATTTTTTTTCCTGGTGGAGTTTGAAGGTAGGAAGCTCGTTTGACTTTGAGTCCCTCTGTGTCCAGCTACAGTTTTTATTTCTATTAATGGGCAAAGGCTTACAGTTCCTTTTCAACTATAAATTCTAGAACTTCATTTAATTAGACTATTTTGGAACTACGTGTGTATATCACAACATTTAAGAATGACCACGCCTATCATAAAATATTGTTGTAGTAAAGCTTCAGTAATGCATTCGACAGTCTGGTATACTGGAAAGATTTTGTTCGTTTTAACCCTCTTGGTATTCTAAAGTTTTAAGATTACTCACAAACTAGACAAGATGATTTTTTAAAGCATAAACATTTAACACATGTTCCTTTCGTCAGACCAAGTTCTTGTAAAGATCTTAAATAAAAATTGTTTTTACATGCAAAGTTCCTATAAAAAATAAAATCAGAAATGTCCTCCGAATTAAATGCAAAATTAATAAAACTAATGAAAACACAACAATTGTTAACCAAGTCACAGCAGCAGAATTTACTTATTTTGGCATATGGAAGTAACTATTTTCAATTTGTTTGCTTTTCTGTATAGAACACAAGAACCTATTTTTTAGAACACACTATTTAAAATGTGTTTTTTCTGGCCTAGGTTCTGTAATTAGCAGGATGTTGAATTATCTTCCCACACAAGAAAGAATGCACTGGGGTTCTGTGGATCAAAATGCTTGACCAAACACACTCACACACTCACACACACACACACACACACACACACGCACAACACACTCACAAGGAACACACAATAATACTAAAATCTTTTCCTTGCTAAGTGTTTGTAATTACTTTTAAAATATCAGAAAGGAAAGAAAGGCTTGCTGTGTATTTCACAAACAGTAATCACATAAGCTTTTAATTGTACTTATAAAAGCTCATAATCTAAAAATAAGAAGAAAAACCAAAAAGTCGAAGCAATCCTTTAATAAAGTCTGTTCTGTGCCGTGTGCAATTTTGCTTTGTCTTCATATTTGGATGCAACTCTCTGTCCTTGAGTTTTGAAAGGTTTTCGAGAAATTGTAAGGTATTTCTATTTGCTTGTAGCTTGGGAAAAAACGAAGAAAATTTTAAAAAGAAGGAAAAACATCCTAAATAATGAAACCACCTTTTAATATTATTTAAAGAATATGTGTTTTATAGTTTGTTGTTTTTTGGTTTGTTTGTTTTGTTTTTTGCTTCTTCCTTAAGATGATCGGGTTTGCAAAATCCTGCTCCGTTTCTTAAATAAGAGATACATTGCCTTATTTTAACTCAGAAGAAAGCTTACATTGCACTTGATTTGTAAACTGACCCAAAACATTTGAAATAGATAATTCTTCTAAGACATCCTAGAACAACTTAAAAATAAAACAACAAAAAACATTTGTGTGGTGTGCATATTTGTATTACCAATTATAAACACGATGTTCAGGTTGGTTGTTTTGTTTTGTTTTTTTGTTTTTTGTTTTTGTCTTCAGAAGAGAGAACCAAAGAATTGTGTGTGTGTGTGTGTGTGTGTGTGTGTGTGTGTGAGAGAGAGAGAGAGAGAGAGAGAGAGAGGGAGGGAGGATATATCCACGCTCTCTTTGCATACTGGTAACTTGCTTGGTTAAACTGATGACTGACATGGTTGAGAAGTCCTATCAAATGTAACAGAAGAACAAAGGAATTTGTCAAAGCAACCTGGGAATCAGGGATAAGAAGTCTTTCACTCTGCTCTCATTTAATCAGCATAGGTATCTTTGTGACACTTTTTTTTAGACCAGATATTTTAGGATATTTGAGATTCAAAGATTGATAAAAAAAAAAAAAACTATGAGTTTGTGTTTTTAAGACTTCTAAAGCACATCAATAATTAAGTCCTTCACATAGGTTTTGTTTATTTTTTTTTCGAGCACTTTCCCTCACGCTGGTGAAGTAAAATCAGAATTCTATGAAAAAATTTTAAATGGATTTTCCAGCCATACTGTACCTCTCTGTATTTTCTTCTTTAGTCTATTTTTGCATACCACTCTTTCAAGACACAGACACACACACACACACAAATAACACACACAAACACACATTCCAACACCCTATGAATCCTGGTAACACATAGCCATAAAACTATTGCTAAGTCTACTTGATTTCTTTCTTTAAAACGTAATGATAATGGATGAGACAGAGGCATAATTGCATTTGCATTCTTACTCATCTGTACACTAAGAACTGGTTTTTAAAATACAGAACTTAAAATTTACAAACTTACACGTTTGTTTTCAGAACGTATGAAATGGGTCCTGTCCCTTTAATATGTAAATCTATTGAAATCCACCCCTCCATTGCAAGGGTCTCTCTGTTTATTACTTTATGACATTTCAAGACTAAAGGTGCAGGAGGGGCTCACATTAATTTGCTTTATGTTTGACTAGAGAGGCTTCCCATAACTATTAGAGCCCACTTCGGGACCACTTCATTTCAGACTTCTTGTCAGTCATTTGAGAATGATATGGCCTGAAGCCTGGGAAGAATAAACACATCATATATTAGGTAAAGCTTTGATGTATAGGGGTTGCTGAATGCCAACACCTCTTTCTGAGGATGGAGAAGATCAGAAGGTGGGAATGAGATTAAGGTATGAAAAAGTATTACAGACAGGGGTCCGGCCAGTCTTTCTGGAACATTCCAGCTCAGAGGAAACAGAGTGGGCAAAGCTGGATTCATTTCATTTATGCTTTGGTGCTTTTTGTGGTGGTCGCTGGAAAAAAAGGTTGGGGATAGGGAACACATTCTTTGTTTCTCTTTCCATTATTAAACAGATATTTGATAGTAAATAACATTTGAGAACTGATAGCAAAAACCAATGGGCAATATCTCAGCCACTTTTCACAACTGGTCAGAAATTAATGGGCTTCTCTAAGTCATCATTTGAATTCACACATTTTGCTTTTTTATGCTCTTAAATGCTCCATTTTACACATTTTTAAAAATTTTTATTTATTTCAAGGGGTCGGGGGCTGTCAGCACAGAACCCAATGGAAGGCTCAGTCTCACAAACCATGAGATCATGACCTGAGCTGAAATCAAGAATTGGCTGCCTGACCAAATGAGCCACCCAGGCCCCCATACACATTTTTGAAAAGTAGATTTAGAAAAAAAAAATTAAAAGTTGGCTTTAGAGAAGGGGAAATAATATTTTTTGTTTTAGAAATGACAAATATCTTTCCTGCCTCTAAGCTAGAGAATGCATTAGCGACTATTTCAACTTGAAGAAGTCCATGAATGACAGCATTATTTAGTGGGAAGTTTCAAAATTTTAGAAAACGGGAGTTTCACCCAGAGGGATGCGTTTTGTTTTTCCATATGTTCAACTTCAATTTGTTCTGGCTGCCTTGTACTTCATCTTGAAGTGATTGTCTGTTAGTCTGATTTGAATACAGGCATTTGCACTCATAGTGCAGCTGGTTTTCCTGTTAGGTTATGCAGTTCCTATTGAGAACCAATTATTTCATACAGTGTTGATACTATCAGAGTCTTGAGGCGCCCCACACCTGATGATGGCCATATATTATTATTTCACGGATTGAACTAAGCAGCTGTATCTCACATCCTCATTGTAGCCCCAATCTGAGTGCCCGCCTTGCACTGAGATCCCCGTTCCCAGGACTGATCTCCTAGCTTATTCACTGTCGTCTGGGTGAAGGGAATAACCCATTGCCTGCTTTTCTTCCTTGTGAATGAATCCAGGAAGCTCCATTTGTTGAAAGGTAGAATCTGTATATGAAATTACAGATTACAAATTAAAATATAATAGTACTTTCTCTGGAGCTATAAATTGGAGCCTCTGGGAGGGAGTCAGTCACACTACAGGGCATGCCTCTCCTGTGTTGTTGCCTTAAACAACCCAACGGCACATTTTTTATGTAGTTAGAAGAAGTGAGAAAAGCAGGGTAAACTGAGATTAATGTACATGATTTTATGCAGATGCATAAATCAAAAATTATATATATGTGGATATAAAGCAAATATCTACATATATATGTGTGTGTGTGCATATATATGTGTATATACATATGTGTGTGTGTGTGTGTATGTATATATCTGAAGCTAGGAGACATGTAAATGTTTCTATACATTTTTTAAAAACCCCAAAACAACAGTGAGCCACAATGGTGAAAACTATTTAGCAGTTACAATAAGTAAAGAGTAAAACAAAAACAGATTTTCCCCTAGGAGAATGGAAAAAATAATGTAGTTGGGAACCCGTGTTTTTCCTTCAGGTCTAATTTTCTTGCAGATGATCCGAGAGTAATGAATGGCTCCTTTTCTAGAAGCCTAGAATCTGGGTTCGTCATGATTAATAAATAAATATGATCCTTCCTTTCTTTCTAGGGACCTCTTCACGTCACTTAGTTAGGGGTACCTTGAAAGATCTGACATGGATAGAATTAAATACCATAAAGCAACATGTACTTGCTTCATAGCATTTATAACAATTGTTAACATTTACTTATTGCTTAGATTATGCCTACCACTTTGCTAAGGATGGTCCCGACCACCTACAAGAGGTCACTTTTAGCCATCTCCATTGAGTCATTTAGTTTTGGAAAATTAGAAAAAATAGAATAAAATGAAGATGTCCACAAGTGGCTCTCCATACTGACATAGTCTTATCAACATTACCAATAAGGTTTTTATCAGCTTCGGGCATGAGGCAAATCTATCTTATTAGTGTGAAAACTAATGAAAGATCATCCTGACAATGATAATTAATTGCAGTTGTTGACAAGGACTCCTTTCCTTTGCACTCTCTTTTCTGTTGCTCTTTCTCGGTCTTTTAGCTCTCCTCTCTCTCAATTAGACATATGAAAAGTGCGGCCCTCCCCTTTGAGAAAGAAGCTTTTAGATTAATCATATTATCTTAAGGTTCCAAATCTCCATGCCTGCATGACCTTTCTTCCGTTAGAATCCATTATCTAAAACTATCACAATAATCCTGGCTTTAGGGAGGGAGAGAGGGAAGAGGAATCAAACCTAATAGATGGCAAATAAGATTAATCTATGATCTAAGTGCCGATTACACTTGGCCCTGCCCTTGAACACCCAGGTGTAACCTTGAAATTCACATCCACTAAGACACGGCAATTGGATTGAGTGTCCCTGAAGGCCTTAAGGGCAGCTGGCCAAGCTTTACCCATTACTCCCCAGCGAGATCCTGAGCCGTCTCAACCTCCAACTCTCTTTACTTGTGGAATTTGGCAGCTGTGCTTTCTCATGTTTGTTTTGGGATAGTTCACATTTTTGAGATAAAATACTTATTTTGGGTCCTTGATTTTTGTTTGTCAGAAGCACCCGGCCATGGAGGGAATGAACTTTTACCTGGACCTCACAAGAGGAAAACAAATGATCCGGCTCCTCAAAATCTGATAGCTGCACCAAAATAAATTCAAGTCTTTGCTCCTTTCAAAACACTGACACACCGATCCTAAAACTACATATGTTTAAGAGCAACCAAGAGGAGGGGGGAGAAATCCCCTTTGCGATATTTGTCTTTGGAACTTGGAGCTGATTATTTTTCTTCCGCATGGCCCGAGGTCTTGGAAAGGACACCCTTTCGGTAAAATGGAACATGACATCGGGAAGTTCAAGCTACTGGTGACATGGACAGGAAGAAGAATTGTGCTTAGAGGAGATGATTTCAGCCAAAGAGAAAGAGCACTGGCTCAAAAAGAGAGAAGGGAAACAAACCATCAGTGCATCCTCATTAAAAGTTGGTCCCATCTTTTAAAATTCAAAGTTGACCAGACAGAACGTTCTCTCGACGTGGATCTGTGCAGTCCAGACCTCTGAATGTATTGAAACTATAGCAGCTAGCATTTAATTAAACCCAAAATTAGAGCAGGAAGGAAAAGTTAGGTCCGAATGAAGAAAAACAAGTAGGCTCCTAAAAGATAACAGGTAAAACTTGGTGGGAAGAAGACACAAGCATTTCTTCTGAAAAAAGAGAGCAAAATAAAAAGTGTCAGAGAAACCAGGTTGGGAGTCCCTCCTGAGCCATTTTCATCAGTATTTAGCCTTTCTCCATATTTTCTTTCTGGCATATTCTCAACCACACCTTCTGACTCCACACAAAACAACTCTGACAGGCTTTGTTCTGTAAGGGCTATTTTGAGTGTTTTAACAAAATTTAGCACATATCACCTCTTTGGTCAGAATCAGGCTTGCAGGATGAGGACCTCAAGCGTCTTAGCTCCTGAGTGGTTAGTCTGTATTTCCTTGTAATTTTATAACTTGATTTCCTAAGATATTAAAAATGGATTCAAACTCATAAATCCAATCTCTGTTTCCTTTTTTGTCTCTCAAAAGTAAATTACAACTTTTTCTTTTTCTTAATAGGTTTAATAAAGCAGGTCCAGGAATAAAATGTTTTCGGGGCACCTGGGTGGCTCAGTTGGTTGAGTGTCCAACTTCAGCTCAGGTCATGATCTCACAGCTATTGGGTTCGAGCCCCATATCGGGCTCTGTGCTGACATGCCAGAGCCTGAAGCCTGCTCTCTCCCTCCCTCTCTCTCTCTCTCAAAAATAAATAAAAACATTTTTTTAAAAATGTGTCAGACACCATCTTTCTGGATATCGATGAGGTACATGGTGTCGGGCTTATTGCATAACATTTCTGAGTCACAAATATGACAGAGGATGTGTCTAGCCACAGTGGACTTTCTAATCTCTGTATGGATAGAGTTGAATCCCAGCTCTGTAGTTTATTAGCTGTGGGACCCTGGGTAAATTGCCTAACCACTTTGTACTTCAATGTCCTCGCCTTAGAGTGGGAATATTAGTATTATCTACCCTAATGTATTTTGGGGGAGGGCTTATGTGAGTTAAAAGAGGTAAATTGCTTGGAAGATATTTAATACACGCTCTATACCTGTTATCTAGTCGTTGCTGTAACTTGACGTGACCATCATTAGCATCTCAGTTAATACTGTTTCTCTTTTTTTCCTTTCCCTGTGAACTTAAGAACACTGGGAAAAAACAATACTGTTGG
Organism: Crocuta crocuta; assembly: GCF_008692635.1. Classification (NCBI taxonomy): domain Eukaryota; kingdom Metazoa; phylum Chordata; class Mammalia; order Carnivora; family Hyaenidae; genus Crocuta; species Crocuta crocuta. Next base: position 1,612,861 of record NW_027529641.1, on the reverse strand, counting down.
TTTCGTAGATGAGTGTAAGGCTCACAGCTGAAAAAACATCAAAGAAATGAAGGATTCCTGGGCACCATGGTAAAAACACAAAGGCTTCTCCGAGGCCGCCCTTCTCTTCTGTGTTAGGACAGTGACATTTTGACTGAATGTGGGAGCCCTTGTCAGCTGTCCGGGGAGGGTTAACTCACACCTCAGCGAGAGCCTCATGCCATTAAGTCAGGGAGAGTAATGAAATTTCATTTAATTTGTCAGGAAGAAAGTGCTAATGTTAAAAGGCATTTAATAAAAAAGGGAGAGATTCTTTGAAAGGGAGTCCTTAAGTAATTACTTCAAGTGTCTTAGGCCTACTCACCAGAATATTTACATTAGTGTCTTACAGGGCCAGCGTGTAATTAAATTAGTGCCGCATTTACATTCCCTGTCTTTTTTCTTTTTTAAGGAAGTGTGATTTTATTAATCATCCTTAAAAAAGAGAGAAAGAAAAGAACTTGATCTAATCAAATTAGATATTGGTGTTTTTTTGAAATGTTCTCAGTGAGAGAATTGCTGAGTGAAAGTTGTGTGAGAGACGGGAAGGGCTGGTCCCAGCCTGGAGCAGCTGTGCGCCTTCCTCATTTCCACTTGGAAAGACGCCATCTTTTATCTTCTCAGACCTGACATGGAAAGTCAGGTCAGCAACCGCGGACTGTCAGCATATTGTGGTGGATATTCTTGTCGAGCTGGGGTTCTCTTTTCAACGTGCCAGAGAGGACAGGATGGATACGGACGTGTGAGGGAAGGGAAGTACTTGTGAAGCAGCAGGAGGCAGGCACATCCCTCATCTCTCCTCTCATGTGTGGAGAAGCTTGGTGATCACCACCGGTGCCAAGAGGTGATAACAAATGCACCAGGAGTGGCAGGAAGCTCACGGGGCCACCACCAGATGGATTTGGATCTCCCAAAGCAGGTCCCATCTAGGAGAAAGATTCTTGAACATTCTATTGGAAGTAACCTGCTGCTGTTTTCCACACTGATTTAGAAAACGTCCTCATGTGTCAATCTGTGCACGAATATCATGTGAATGACTTTTTTCAGGTTTGCCTTCTGAGAGGGTGTAAGTGCTATGGAGTTGAAAAAGTAAGTACAGACATATAAAAGGTGATATAGATATATAGTTGATTAGAAGATTCAAGGAGGTCACATTATCAGAAAAGTTTGTAAACAATAAATTGTTGATAATTCTAGCTGTTTTTTCTAACTACAGTTTACTAAAACAAAAACCCTTCTTATGATTTTCCAGGGTCCTCAGTAAAAGTCTGACATTTTCAGGGAGCCCTGCATTGCTCCGCTAATTTCTAAAGTTTCATTCTTTATGAATCTGTTCTTCAAAATATCATGTCATCAGCATATAAAACTCCCTCATCTCTGAAACCTCACACATGTTTTTCCCTGTGTAGCATTGTGTTGCCTAGTACAGTAACCACTAGGCACATGTGATTATTTAAATTTAAATTTAAAAACTCAAATTAAATAACACTAAAAATTGAATTCCTCATGTGCACTAGCCTTCAATAGTTTATATGTGGTTAGTGACCACCATATTGGATGGTACAGCTATGGACCGCCCATCACTGCAGAGGGTTCTCTTAGACATCGCAAATCTACAGTGTTCAGAAGATCTTTACCTTCTGACTTTATTAACTTTTCAGGTTAGATATAACTTTTATAAGGAAGTATTTTCTACCCCCACCTCATGCCTTTAAGAAGAGTTAGATTGTCTTCACTATATCACCATAGGGAATTTGCCTATATGCTTATCAGAACTTGTTTATTTCTTTTTAATTGAAGTATTGCTTTTTTTTATTTTAGAAAGAGAGAGACATGTGAGCTCAGGTGGGGGAGGGGCAGAGGGAGAGAGAAAGAGAGGGAGAAAGAGAGAGAGAGAGAGAGAAAATCTGAAGCAGGCTCCATGCAGAGCATGGAAGTGGGGCTCCATCCCTTGACCCTGAAATTATGATCTGAGCCAGAACCAAGAGTCAATTGTTCAACCAACTGAACCACCCAGGCACCCCAATTGAAATATTGTTGACCCATAATGTTATATTACTTTCAGGTGCACAACATAGTGATTCAACAGGTCTACATGTTATGACTTACCTAAATATCTGATCAACGGTGAACCCAGTGAGGTCAGAGCCTCCTCCTCAGTATTGATCAGCATCATATTGTCCTCTTAGAGAGGAAATTATAGCAAATCTATTAATTGAGGGTTTACTAGGAACCCTTCTATATACTTTATATGTAGGATCTCACTTAATACATAGGTAAGTGCTACTTATCTCACTTAGTACATAAATGTGTGCTACTTATTATCTTAATACTGCTAATGCAGAGCCCAGGGCACAGAGAAGTGAATCACTAGCTCAAGTCTGGTGGATATTAAAATGACAACTGGAGCACCTGAGCGACTCAGTTGTGTAAGCGTCTGACCCTTGATTTCTGCTCAGGTCATGATCTCATGATTTGTGAGTTCAGACCCTGCATCAGGCTCTGTGCTGAGAGTGTGGAGTCTGCTTGGATCTCTCTCCTCTTTCTCTCTGTATTTCTCTGTCTCTCTCCTGCTCGTGTACTTGCTCTCTCTCTCTCACAATATAAATAAGTATTTTTTAAAAAATAAATTAAAATGAAGTTTGAGAGTGAGGCCAGGCAGCCTGATACCAGCACGTATACTCTGAATCTCTCTGTGATTAGCACTGACATAATTTTTTTGCAAGAATGTGGAGTACCCAGCAACAGGCATTATAAGTAGACGGTTTCTTTTTCACAACATCACAATGCTTTAAAATTGTACCAATTTTCCCACCAACCCAACTGTAGGTAGTGCTGTTTTCTTTTAATAAGTGTGTTCCTCTCATTCTCTTCATCTCTCAACTGGAGTGTGAAGAAATGAGGCACAGGATACCTGTTTTACAGTGAAGAAACCTGAAGGTCAGAGGGGGAAGTAAGAGGAAAGACCATTGGGCAAACACTGTAAAGTCAAAGAAAAGTAGTAATTGCAAGTATTCAAGTGACAGAGAGCATTTGAGCAAGGAGTCAGTCATTGATTTTGATTTTCCTTGGCTCTAATGTTTTAGCTTGCTAACCACCCTGGTCATATTAATTAGCAGTATCATTTCTTTTTTCGTAGCCACATGTGCTGCTGATGTTAATTGTTAGATAATGAAATAACTCAATATTGTTTGCAACAAATTAAGACGATGCCTATAAATAGGTCCCCATTCAGATATTACACTTCATGACAACTGTATCACTACAGCTATTCATAACTCAGTGCTGTGGTTGATTTCATAGACTATTATCATTATTATTAAAATTGTTATTATTTCAGATTGAACATTTTTTAAAGCAAACTTATCTAACACAAAATGTGGGTTGTGATTCTTTTATTTGATTTATTTTTTTAATATTTTTTCATTTTTGAGAGACAGAGTGTGAGTCGGGTAGGGGCAGAGAGAGAGGAAGACACAGAATCTGAAGCAGGCTCCAGGCTCTGAGCTGTCAGCACAGAGCCCAAGGCGGGGCTCAAACTCACAGACCGCAAGATCTTGACCCGAGTTGAATTCGAACACTTAACCGACTGAACTACCCAGGTACCCCTTGAGATTCTTATTATGACTGAGACTTTAAGACTTTATGTCTTTCTACAGTGTCTATATAAATGGGTACATATGAAAATGGAGGACTAATTGAATCCTCAATGAGATTATATATTCTATTTTGTTAAAATAAAAATCTAAGGTATCAAAATGAGAAACTTTATGCTCTGGATTTTGTACATTCAGAGGACTTAATCATCTGTGAACTTTACCTATATTGATCCTTTAATTCCGGGTAAGGAATCTGTAAGATTATTATCCTCATTAGACAGAGGAGAAAATTGAAGTGTAAGGCTACAATAACTGGCCAGATCATACAGCCAGAGAATGGCAGAGCTGGGGCTTGAATTTATGCCACCTAGTCCTACAGTCTACTGCTTCACCACTGTCCCTGTTCACCTTCCCATCCACAGGCACAGACACAGAAACGCATACAGAAGTTTATACATACAGGAGTTTAGAATAAATTTTCTAAAGGAACAGGGAAAGTAGAAAGAGGCTTCCGTGTTTTTAATCTGAGAAGAGCATCTGTGTCATGCAATCTGGAATGTCAACACATTCAAAAAGAGAAAAAACTCGTGTCCACACTACATAGGAAAATAAGCGATCTCTAGTCAAAGTGAGCATTTCAATTAGATAAATGTATTTGGTTCAATAAAGAAGTGAACAAATATTTTATAATCCATTTTATGCTTCTATTTTCTTTCTTTTTCTTAAAATGTTTTATTTATTTCTGAAAGAAAGACAGCATGAGCAGGGGAGAGTCAGAGAGACAGGGAGATACAGAATCTAAAGCAGGTTGCATGCTCTGAGTTAGCTGTCAGCACAGAGCCCGACGCGGGGCTCGAACCCACAAACCATAAGATCATGACCTGAGCCGAAGTCGGACGCTTAACCGACTGAGCCACCCAGGTGACCTGTTTCTATTTTCTTATTCTGCAATATAATATCACTTTTGTTCAATGGGAGCAAAAAGCTCTAGGTGATGCTTGGAGAATTTTTCTAAGTCAATACTGCTTCATGCATTTTGATCTTAAAAAAAAAAAACAACAAAAAAACAAACTTATGGATCTGGTTACTTTCTAATACTGGTCCACTTAATGCTAAATTTACAGTGTCTTATTCCAAACATAAAGAAAACAAAAGTAAAAATAAAGTAGCTAAAATTATGTTCACAATTTCCTATTAGCAACAGCTTTAATCAAAACCCAGACGTAATTTTTTCCCTTCCATGTCACTACTGACATTTTGCAAATATATGGATTGTATTCTTTCTCAAGAGCTATTTATAAAGAGTGCACAAGGAATGGTTCACCCCAGCGTTTGACCATCTTAGTTACTTAGCAGGACTCATGAGGACCCGATCTGATCAGGTCGTGCTGTAATCGATCTGTCCTTTAAATGAGAAGGAATCCAAAAACCGGAAGCTATCAAAAAAGTCAATTCACACGAAAGGAAAAGACACCCTTTCTGTCGAAGACCCTAAAGTAGCTGAAAAAAAACGGGCATGGGTGGATTTGACTCTTAGGCTCATTCTAAGACGAGGGGGAGGGAGAAAGAAAAGAAAAACAGCAGACCACTTTGCTTTCGGAAAGAATGCTTTTCGGGGGGGAAAAAAAAAAAAGGAGCCTTTCACAGAAAGACATAAAACAGCCAAACCTTTTTAAACGCAATTAAAACAATGGCTGACATTATTGAGAGTTAACTGCTGGCAAAGAAAGCATCCAATGACCAAAAGTCATGTTTGTGGCATATATATGTGTGTGTGTGTGTGTGTGTGTGTGTGTGTGTGTGTGTGTGTGTGTATTGAAATGGGGAAACAGATTCAGAAGAAATGATTTGTAAGGATGTGGTTAAAACTATTTATATACCAGGTTCTATTTGTTTTACAGCTAGTGGTGCACGGACAGCATGAAAGGTTATCTTTGACAAGGTTTTAGCTATTATTTTCTTCCAGTGAAATGGTATTTCTTGAGAAAAAAAGGTCTTTGGAACAAAATAACAATAAATCCTGATTTAGATACATAAACCTGCCATTGATATCACATAATATCAGTGTTCTTTCTCACTCGATACAGGCGTTTTAAAGATAAATGGTAACACTGAACTGGAAATCTATCTGGCCGGCTGCCTGCTCTAATGAATAACCCCACTTTGGCTCGTGCAATGTAAGCAGAAAGTTCTCTCCCGGCCTCTTTCGTCTGTCATGAATCTACGAGACAGCCGACATAATATCTGGGCGACAACGGTGCGCTAACAGTGCAGTGACTTCCATTTTCTTTGCTTTCTATTGATTTTCACTTAATAACTGGCGAAATACTAAACGTCCGCCCTGAGTACCTAATAAATCCTGCCTGAGCTTTTTATTGAGGAGAATTTAATAAAAACAACCATTGCGGCTGAGGGATTTTTCTTCTGGATAGAACATAGGGGTAGGGGACAGCGGGGTTGGGGCAAGAGGAAGCCATTTGATTTTTTTCTTCCTTCCTTCCTTTCTTTTCTTTCTTCTTCTTCTTCTTCTTCTTCTTCTTCTTCTTCTTTTAAATGGGACTTTCTCCCCTTTGGAAAAGAAATGGCATGTCAAGTGTGTCTGAATGGGGTTCTTTTTGAGAAGCCGCTGTTAAGTTCTGCATGCTGGCTCTCTGGCCAAAGTCAGAAAAGAAGGCAAAGGTTTGACAAAAACCAACTTTCTGGTCCTCTGGTGTGTTTTCTGATGCCTGATTTCCTGCTTTGGCCAAGGACTTCCTTATTGTTACCAGTGGCTGCCCCAAATCTGTAAGCATATGTGTGCCTTTTACTATTCAAGCAATCCCCTAACTTAACAATGGCTCATCTTATGCTTTTTTGACTTTTGGATGGTGCAGAAACGATATGCATTCAGTGGAAACTGTACCCTGAATTTTGAATCTGGATCTTTTTCTGGGTTAGGGATATGCAGCCCAATACTCTCTCAGGGATGTTGAGAGTATGGGCAGTTCCCAGTAGCTCCCAGTCATCCGTGCGATCACGAAGGTGAACAACCGACATACTTACAACTATTCTATTTTTCACATTCAGTATAGTATGTGATCAATTCCATGAAATATACAACCCTTCATTATAAAATAGGCTTCCTGTTGGATGATTTTGCCCAATTGTAGGCTAACATTAGTGATCCAAGCACATTTAAAGTAGGCCAGGCTAAGCTATGATGTATTAAATGTATTTTTGACTTGGTGTCTTCAACTTCTCAGAATATAACCCCAGCATAAGTCAAGGGGGGTCTATACTGTGTGATTGTTGTTTTGGATCTGATACTAGAATGAAAGCATGACATGGCTGTTGGTATCCTTGCATACCTTAACAGAATTCTAGATATTGAAAGAAGTGAGAAACATCTGAGGGGTAAGGGCACATGCATTTAAGGCTAATTTGAGGCTCACAAATTCACTTCTCATGCAAAGAGCTTTATTTGTGGCTTTTTAAAACCCAAAGAAAATTGGAAAGCATGGACTTTACATCCCTCCCCGTTTTCCTCTATGTGAACTTCTAGAACAATTTCCATCATTGATGCTTAAGAAAAGCTCTTCATTCTGTTACAGGGTCTTTTAGCAGGAACATTTCACAGCTTAAGATTGAAGCTCTGCTCCCTACATTTTAATTGATCTTGAGGTTCTTTTCAATTCACTGGGTTTAGTAACCAAGTATCTTAAAATTTCCTCCTGCATATACACTCATTCTACTCCATTCTCCATAAAATATCTAAATAAGGATCCCCATATTTACAAAAATCAAAAATAGAAATCTCTCATTCAAATGAAGTGTTTTAGTTTGTTTTACAAAATCCATGGATGTCGGGTTTGGGTATCAGTGTTATGAAGAGCACAGTCACTCAAGCAAAGCTATGCACGACTCAGTGACTCGTGAACAACTCCATAGCTACTTTTCCTGAATGGGGACAGAGGTTGTAGATCATAGCCCAGGTGTCATGTCAAAGGACCTTTACGGAAATCCTGGCTTTCCTCCCTTTGAGATTTGGTTACACTGCCTATGCAACAGGGATACTCTTGCCAAACAAATATGGTTGACATCACTTTGGCAAAAACCAAAAAGTGTACAAGTGCTCAATGAATGACGTTGATTTATTTCATTGAGATACTTCAATCATGAGCTGTGGTTAATTAACCGGGATAGGGTTTGAAATTGGACAAATCCCAAAAATCATCCATTTCCCCCTAGTGCTTAGAGCTGTCTGACTTAATTCTTTTTTTTTTAAAGAAGTTTTTACCTATCATTTAAGAAAATAATAAAAGACTGCCATATTATTTTGCTGGAAAGAGATAGCTTCTAATTCAGAAACATAGCCCAACAATATTGTTATTTTGTTAAGTTTATTTATTTTGAGGGAGAGAAATAGAAATTGGAGTAAGGGCAGAGAGGTGGGGGGAAGAGAAAATGAATCCCAAGCAGGCTCCACAGGTTCAGCACAGAGCCTGATGCGGGACTTGAACTCATGAACCATCAAATCATGACCTGAGCTGAAATCAAGAGCCAGATGCTTAACTGACTGAGCCACCCAAGTGTCCTTGTCTGATTTCATTCTTGTGCCTCAGTTTCCACATTCCTAAAGCAGAGCAAATAGCAAAGATTGTCAAACTGAAAGGAATTAATGCGTATCAAGTGCTTAAAAGATTTCCTGGTGTGAACTATGCATTTTGGGTGATCATGATGTGCCATGGAAGGTTCATTGATTGTAACAAATGTATCACTCTGGTGGGGGGTGCTGATAAAGGGGGAGGCTATGTATGTGGTGGGGGGAGGGCAGGGAGTGAGAAGAAATCTCTGTACCTTCCTCCCAATTTCGCTGTGAACCTAAAGCTTCTCTAAACACTAAAGTCTATTTTTATGAAATGAAAGAACATCAATAGCAAAAAACAAAAACAAAAAATCACAAAAACACAAAAACAAAAACAAAAAACCAAGGGTTCCTGCACATAGAAACTCTCAATGTTGTTTGCTTTTATTATTTACAAATATTGTTCAAAAATAACTAAAATCAAGTTATGAATTTTTACAAAGGAGGGCTTGATCACCATGTATGTGCTTTAGGTATCCATGGGTTTCTGCTAATCACAGTTTTCTTCTTGGGTGTTGTATTCTTTCTCTGTCCAGTGCTCACAAAAAACAAAGAGGATTTAGTAAAACCTTGAATACTTTTCTTTTTCTGATCATTTTGCTGCATCACTTTTTCAGAGGAGGTTTGCTCTGTTTTTGCTTTGTTTTAGGTTCTTGTGGAAGCTGGTCCGTTCCCTCTTCAGCAGAACATTTTGGTTCCATCTGATCAGATCGGCTAACACTGCAAAAATAAAAATAAAAAATTCAGCAGGGCACAGTTCGCATCCCCAAGTTGAGATTTGGGAGAAGACATTTCAGACGTGAGATTCCCAGGTTTGTGCTGGGCCTCTGGGTATAAGCCTCCTCTAATCAGCTCACATAAAGGTGTATTGCTATTCAGATAATGTCTTCCACTGCTCAACAAAGGTTGTTGTACTGAGCTGTGATTGTGACAAATGATTTACTATTAGGAACATTCTGTAATTATTGTTCGGTGGGACCGCAGACCGATACATCATTAACATGATAGACGGCCTTTTATATCAGCAAAAATAACTAAATTAATAAAAATGGCTTCATTCCAAACCCTGTCAGAAAGCCAATACTCAGAACAATCAAGTAGCAGTGATACCTGAGAAAGCCATAGTTTATATCCCCCAACAAATCATGTTTTATGCATAAGTAATAAAATATTTGTATATATAATCTGTATAATATGGATCTGTGGAACATAACAGATTTTTATAGATATCAGCCCTAAACAAAAATATGTGATATTTAAATATTTTCTCCCAAATGATTTAGATTTAAATTTATGCTTCAGTGCAATTGGATTGCACATTTAGGATATTAGAATCTGCCTAGGACAACTTTTCTTTCAATTCTCAACCACTGGGGAAGATTTTAATGACAATCCTACAGATGGGAACATCTTTCCCTGAACTTCCTTCCTTCCCTTCTTTCTACTTATCTTCCCTTCTTCTTTTTCATCAGTTAACTCCTTATATGCTTTCAATCCTTAGCCACTCATTTTGTACTTTTTTTTTTTACATAGAATTAAGCAAACATTTTATGATGAAAGCACTTCTCTTACACTGAAAACACCGCAAAGCCTCCAAAGATACGTTAGTTAAAGCTGTTGTACTGGTACCCAATGTAGACCCTGTGTAAGAACTGACAACCAAGTAATGATATTTGTAAAGAAATTTAACATGGCCACATGAGATGAAATTAACTAGTTGTTGAAAATATTCACATCTGCTAACCTTGGAATTTCTATTGCGCCTAGGCTGACATAGATGGTGCTCTCCAGAAACTTTGCCTGACTGATTTCCTACCGTCTTTCCATCAGCCCTGTGAGGTAACTATTGTTGCTGCTACTTACAGAACAGGAAACTGAGGTTTGGGGTGGTCAAGAACTTCCCTGAGCTCTGGATCTTTGCACAGACGCTTTAAGTTTGTGTTGAACCATGCCACACAGAAGTAATCACTGAAGAACAGGGCTACTTCTCAGTTTTGGTGTCTCAAACAAATATTACTCCCTAGAAGCAAAATCTGCTGCATCTTTTGATATCTTTGCTCATATCAGTGCAATTCTTACATTCCAAAAAGAAACTGTTAACCATAATCCTTAGTCCAATTAAGGAAGCAAAACATTGAATGTCATTAAAAATCTAGATTCTTTGTTAAAAATCTAATATCTTTAATGGGGCCTGGGTGGCTCAGTTGGTTAAGCGTCCAACTTTGGCTCTGGTCAGGATTTCATGGTTCATGGGTTCGAGCCCCACATCAGGCTCTGTGCTGACAGCTCAGAGCCTGGAGCCTTCTTCCTATTCTGTGTCTCCCTCTCTCTCTGCCCCTCACCTGCTCATGCTCTGTCTCTGTCTCAAAAATAAATAAAATATTTTTTAAAACTTCTGAATATAATGCCTTTAAAAATATGTACTTTCCAGTATGCTTTTAAATGCAAAATACCCTTTACCTTGCCCTGAAAAGGCTCTGGATAATTAAATAACCTGCCTCACCCTTCAAGCATTAGTCAAGTTGCATGAAGTGTATACAAACATGTAGAAGAATTCAGTAACTTGACAAATGGAGTCCAAGAGATATTTAAGTTAAAGACTGGGGCTATGAAAGCAAAAGGAGAAAAAAAGAAAATATTGTAAAAATTAAATGAATGTAGTCACACTTTATGTTTGAATGGCTATACATCAAGACTATCGCTTCAGAGCTAAAGATGTAGCTAAGTTACCTTAGCTTCTATCTGCTGGCCCACAGTTTGCTTGGACACTAACAGAAACAAGTGCCTTACTATCTATTGTAATGGTATCTTAACATGTTGAGGTAAATGCACAGGACCATAACTGTATTGTTTAAAATTTGAACCCAGAAGGTGTGATTAGTTGGACGATTTTCTTGGACCTCAGTTTGCTGACATTGAAAGTACATCTGACCTTCAAACATACGTGTTATCTCCTTATTCTAAAGCAATAAAGCATGCAGTCATAGTCACTGATGGCTTAGAGGAAAGAAAGCCATGTTTCTGGGCGCTGTCTTGGTATAGACTTATAGAAACAAAATATATGCTATAAGAATTCATATAAAGACCTTTCAGATACATCTGAGTAGAAATCACAGTTATGTTAGTAGGTCTTAACACTTTACTGCAGACAGTAAATTTCAATAAAAAGGGACCATTATAATAATGGGGAGGTGCAGCGACACCTTAGGCTAGCATCTCCCAAGAAATTAGATAAAGGATAAAATAGAAAAGAACTGTTCTTTTTTCTCTTCTTTCCTTTCTTCCCTGCTTTCCATGGTTTGAAGTGTCTGGTCCACAATCTCTTATCTAAAACCCTTGGGGTGGATGTGTTTGATAACTTAGAACTGTTGGATTTTGGAAAGTGACATGGAACAGGTACCCAAACGTTATCCATTGCCACCATTGAGGACTGGGGTGGCATCACTAATGTGTCTGCAACAGCACATAGGAGCACTCATAGTCAGTGGGAGAGATAAAGACTCTATGTACCCGATGTCAGTTTGAGTCACGTTTTGTCACATACGATTTCAAGTCAGTTGGCTGACGCAGAGATCCTTCCGCCAAAATATATAAATAAACAAAAGTTGATTTCTTAGATTAAGATGCAGATTAAAGAATTGCGGATGAGGGATTGCAGATCGATGCCAACCAATCCTAGTGTTCTGTACAGCTAACAAAATCTAAATCTAAATTCGTTTTTGCACTTTTGTTAAAATTTTTATATTGTAGAGCTGTTTGGGGCTCACAGAAAGATTGGGTGGAAGGTACAGAGATTTTTCCATCTCTCCCTAGATGCCCATATGTGCCCAGTCTAAAATCTCTTCCAGAATGGTACATTTGTCACAGGAGATTAACCTGGGTTGATGTGTCATTATCGCCCAAAGTTTACATTAAGATTCTTATGGGTTTTGTTGTCCTTACACATCTGTCCTTTATGCAGGGTTTTTCTTCTCTTGACAGTAGCTTGAAAAAACATACTTCATCATTTAGTAAATGCTCAATAAGATTTCATTTATTCATTGAGCAAGTGATATTTCAATGCGATGACCCTTGTAGAAGTCTTCCCTGGTTACCTCATTCTACAGAAATTTTGAATGATCTAATGCTCCTCCCTCTTACTCCTGTTAACTATTTTCAGAAGTATCCGGGCCTTGTGGGAAAGGTGCAAACACACTGTATAATTGCCTACATACAAGACATTTATTAAATAAAGACATGGGTTTAAGGCAAGATTTCTATCTAAAAAGATTTGGACAAATCTTGTTATGGTAGCTCAGTTCTTCAAATCCTTACAGTGTAAGTGAAGTCAGACTCGAGGCCAGGTGTAATGGGAAACGTGGTCCAGAAGTGTAGCTCCAGGACACAGGGATGATATTAGAAGTCATCTTCATTCTGAATACAAAGAAAGCAAAAAAGTAATCCAGTCAAGGATCCTGCCAGGTGAGGGGAGGCATACAAAGGACCCAGAGCCACCTTCTCTGGGTACTCAGGGAAAGAATCCGTGATTGTTTTTATGGCTAAAGCTTGATTGAGACCTATTTTAAACCTCGTCTTTTCTGCTTTGGTCTTCTCTTAGAGGAAGACAAATGCCCTTGAAAAGGAGTCTTAAAAGTATGATTCACGGACTTGGGAAGAATTACAGGATGCGGACAGCCTAGAGTGGTGCCTTCCCCCAGAGGGGTTCACATTTCCTTCCTCTTAATCTGAGTGAACCATTAAAAAGTTAGTCAGTTCCCTGGAGGCCCTTCCCAAGGAATCTCCTAAAAGGAAATACCCTGCACTGGAAAGGTAATTTACCTAGACAGGATTTACAAAGCGAGATTCCAGTTTCGAGATAACCAAAGACTTCACACAGGCTGGTGTGTTGTGTCTTGTAAGGATTCTCCATGTAGTTGGGTCACAGATCAGAGGTAGGCAGAACTAGACTTGCACACTTTATTTATTTATCCTCACAAGCAACGGCATCCCAAATGCAACAGTTTTAATCACTGTCGGAACATCGAACTATAAACATGCAATACATTGATTATTCCTGACAATAGGCCCATGTCCCAGCCCACAACATTTTGCTTTCTATTCTGAGAATGTTTTTAATTATTTTATCTAGTGGGAAAACTCTTTTCTTACAGATAGGGATGTGGGAGGGGAGCAGCATTTTGTGCTTGGGACCTTAGGGAGTGCTGTGGTAATTCCGTGTCTGAGGTCTTCGGGAAGCCGGACTTAAGAGCTGATTCCCTTTTATGGCAAAATAACTTATGAATTTCCCTTTTTAAAGTCCACTGGAAATGGAGCATGGCTACAGAGAGCTTCAGCTGTGAATATTTGCACAACTGCTTGTTTTCCTATCCGTGGCCATTCTGTTTCCCCTTCCCCCACCTCCAACCAGGCTCCTACCTCCTTTTAGAGTAAATGATAGAACAGAAGAGAATGAATGAGGACTTTGGATCATATCCATTCCTAGCAACAAACTAATGTCTTTCCTAACGTTTTGTAGGTGACAGATACGAAGTTGATCACTGCATGACATTTATTAGGAATTTTTGCATTTCATAGATCCTGGCTCACATGAAAAGGAATTTCACACATGACCATGAGACCTCCCTCCCAGTGGTGTTGCTCAGCTAGTATCAGGACATCCATTCAACATTTAGACACTCTTTCGGCTGATGACTTCAAAGTTCTCTCAACAGAAAATAGAGAGGAACTATAAACAGTAAAGTGGAGAAATTAAAAGGCTTGAAGATGGCCCATGCAGGGCAGACTCTATGTACCCAAAGAACAGACAAATCAGGGAAGTGACTGGGAACAAGAGGAGAGAACAGTCTCATCTTCTACTTCCATTTTCTGAAACTAGGACAAGATTCTAAGCTGCTATTGTATTCAAACAACCCAAAACAAAAAGGGTCTCATTTACCCAAGGCACTTAGTATTTCTTAGCGATAAGCCAGGGTTCTGCTACCATACTTTATTAAAAACTGAAGTCAAGGAACAAAGATGCTCCCGGAATATTTGGATTTGCATACCTTTAATCAATACAAACCCTTTAGCATGTGAAATGAAACAAAAGTGGTGGAAAAGTGTAGGTTTCTATTTATCAAATAGTCGCATCTAAATTATCTGATTATAGGGCAAAATTAGGAGCGACATTTTAAATCTACCCTTGTAGTGCCTCATTTGCCATTAAAAACAGTAAAATTACCCACATTTGATAAGTAATTTGTCCCATTGTGTCTTGTCCTCTGAACTATGAAAAAGAGCTAAGAGAAATCCGTCTCCTTTATTTTTCTCTTTTCATAAAACTCAATTCGCAAGCCTGCATATTTTATTCACATTTTTCTTGTGTGCTTCCTTCTGTGTTTTTTGGCTGCACTGGTGGAATTTTCTATGATAAGAGGACCACCAATCCAGTGTGCATGGTGTGGGGTTGGCCCAGTTGAGTGGGCCTCACTGGGGCTCTCAGGAAGAGGGCCAGGAATTCACAGGGCCTGATTACTGCCAGGGCTTTTTCTGTTTTTAAGTTAACTTTGCTCCTCATGGTAAATCAATGCCTGAACCTTGGAGGCTTAACCCCAACGCAGTGATTGAGCAGAAACACTGTAAAAAAAGAAGCTCTGGTCATGTGTACGTGACATTTCTCCAAGCTTGCTTACAAGTGAAACAAGAAGTCTAGGGGAAGATGGGTTCATTGTGTGAGCTACTTTTAGGGTTTTGAAAATGTTTCAACCCACTTCCATAGGGAAACATGTAAACACAAGTAAAAGCGTCTTCATTCATAAAGGGCAGCCATTTTGTGTCTAAACCTTCTCATTTTGTGTTTATAACACATCGGCCCACTATGCATATTTTCTTTAAAAAAATTAAAAACAAAGATATCAAAATTCTTTCCGTTCTGATTTTTTAAAAATGTCCTATCTGTGATCCAACTTAATTTGGAAACTATTTATGGAACACATAAGCCATTAAGTGGTTGGACTGTGGATTGGTAATATGAGGATTAAGAAGATAAGGCAAATGGCTCTAATGGGTAGTCACCAATATTCTATTCTTCCTTTAATATAGTTATCAGTATTTCCTTCTTAATAGATTTTGCCTCATTACCGTGACTAGTTTTTCATCTCCCCTTGTTTCCATGCCCCTTGATACATGACTTGATCATGTGACTAAAGGCAAAGAGTATATTTACTTGTCCTTTGACTTAGGGTTACTCATGTGGCTTGCTGCGGCCAATAGAATCATGTGGAAATGATAGTATGTCTTAAGAACTTTGCCAATGTCTGCTTTCCTACTTTTGCTTTTCCTGTTGGTTTTAAGAAAAGATGAACATGGAGAACAAGAGTCATCCCAGATGAGCTATCCTAGAGGAGCCTGCCCAGACAAGGTCAGCTTTGATTAGCTAAGCCCCAGCCAACCTACAAGTCCCCCAAGTGATACTACAGCTTAGCTGGCCAGAGCCACTGGATTTTTAGAATGGTTTGCTGTGTAGCAGTAGTTATCCGATACAATACAATGCAGTTATTCATTCGTTTATTCATCCTCAAACATCAGTTGGACACATAATAGGCATTGCATTCTGTGGGCAACACCTTGAGACACACAGTACAAACTTCCAGTGGAAAGAGATGAATGAGGCAGTATATGAAGTAGATGGGCAGAGTGCTGACTTAAAAGTATGCATGGGGTGCTATGGTGAATCCTTAATAGAGTGTTGCCAGAGACATTTCTGGAAGAAGAGGGGTAGAGCCTAGGAAAATTGTGAAGAGCATGTAGCGTTTAAGAAGATGCTATGGCTGAATTTTGAGGGGAGAAGTATAGAAAGGCATTCTAGACACAGCAAGCCAGATAGTGCTTGCAAATGTCCCCTTGCTGAGGAAGAGCCTGGTGCCTTGAGAGCCCAGTGACAAATCTGACACAGGCAGGAACCATGCCTCACATTTTCTTAAATTCCACCTGGTTCTTAACAGAGTGAAGTCAGGGGCACTTCAATCATGGCTTGCCGATATTATTGGTCACTGTCTTGAATAAAACGTAGAGATAATGTTTAAGAAGAGTCCCCTTAGCATTGCTCAACTCTATATAAATTCAGACCTAACTTCTTGAGAATGTCAGACTATGACAGGAAGCTTTTTGATTATTTGTGGTGTTGTTCTCTTCACTTCCTGCTTTAATCTTACAGCACAGAGACCAGACTATTCTAAGGGGAACTACATCCTTGGTATTTTTGGCATGTCTCTTACCAGGAAACTGATGGAAATGTCCAGAGGTACCCTTTTCAAGAGATTTCCACTGAAACCAAGGGGGGTTGTCACTTCCTAACCATTCAGAGCTTTAGCCATGTGTGGTTTACCCATGTTCACTAGCATGAAGACTTGTGGAGGAAAAGTCAGGAAGTCCTTAAAGGCCCCACAACCATGTTTTCTTAGCTGCCAAGTTATGACTCTGCCATTTACATGAAAGATTGTAGAAGTCGAGAGATAGAGGAAATTAGTATGCCCCCAAATGGAAGATGCTCGGAGGTCATCAGACCCAGTGCTCCCCATTTACTAAGTTGGAAGGGTCTACTCTGGGGACTGAAAAAACAAAAACAAAAACAAAAGCAAAACAAACAAAACAAACAAAAACCACACCATTGGCCCAAAGTCTTAATAATTAAAAAGAAAAATGGTTCCCAGGCTAGGGTGGTTGGCACCATACCCTCTTGCATTCTTGACTTCCATTCTGCTCCTATTATCTACAATACTAAACCGGAACTATGCAAAAACAAAACGTATAAAGAGAGAGAAACAAAAATGTTTCCAGTGTCTCGAGACAAGAAAGAACAAGTCAAAAGAGAAAATGGCGCCAAGAACTTGAAACAGAATTGAAGGGATGTATTTTGCAGATATGGCGATTATTTTCCAGTGGCAAAATTATTTGTAAACTTAAGACCTATGTGTATGAGGTAGGGAAATGGACAAGAAAGGACGAGGAGGAAAGAAGACACTACATCTTTAAATTAAATTGAATGTTTTGTGACTTTAAATGAAAGCTCTTCTGTTGTTGGGCAAATAAATTTAAACCACTTAACATGGCAGAGAAGGTCAGGCAAGCTTATTATAGTGATCATAGCGTTACAGCTATTGCGATTGACCGCTGCTCTCTGGAATCACCAATAATCAGAGACCGCAAGCTGTGTTTGCAGAGAAAGGTCATCATTCATTTTTTTCAAAGCATTAATATCTTTTGTTTGTTTGGCTCAACATGAAACAGGAATCGATAGAGGTAATTCACAGAGCAATTAGCCCCTCATCTGTCAAACGGCATCTGGGTGTATTTAACAAAAAGACCTTTGGAAAGGTTTAAAAAGGAAGAAAGTGCCCGTACGATCAACAATTTATATTTTCTACATGACATGTTGTGTATGTATCTGTGAAAAGGGGGGCCTTGGGACTAAGAAAATATACATAAAGCATGCTATAAATCTACACTTCAATGTTATGATGTTGCAGTGTAGAGATAGACCAAAAAAAAAAAAAAAAAGGCTTCAGATTACATTCTTGCCTGGTTCCCATGAAGAGAGTAAGTAGCATTTGGGGTCTTTGTATCATGCACAGACATGGCCCTGGTATGTAGATTTCTCAGAAAAGAAGACCTCAAGGAAAACTTGTTAGGAGCAGTGTAAACAAATTGGAGAGGGCTGAACTTCAGAAACAAATGGTCCCCTTTGACATCAAAGCCTACTTCTGTGTTGGGTAGACGGCTCTTGAGACCGGCCACGGCCATGCTATATGACCCACCACACAGACACAGCTACCTTCCAGCTCAACCCTGGCCACACCGCTGTAACACTGGCCCTGTCTTCACATCTAGTTTGTCTGTATTGAAATAAAAACTGAAACAGCGCAGTGCAAACTTAATTTAAAAGACTCTAGAATTTTAAAACAGGAATTCTGTTCTGGGTCTATTTTTCTTTACTGAGTTTCAAATGTGTGTACTATGGGATTTGGACAGTTAGTATCAAAGAGATAGGCTTTTAAAAAGTCATCTTCAGGACTTGTCTACACATTTACACAAATGCTATTACTCTCAGCAGGGCCAGATGTATTTCGGGAATGTGGTATTTTCTTTTCAATTCTCTGGCTCTTCCTTCTCATTTTTTCTTGACTTTTCTTTCTTTTTTTTTTTCTTGCCCCCCCCCTCACTTTTTAAAAAATGTTGGTCTTTACCCAGACCATAAAAGGATGGCCAAAAAAGAAGTCATGAAGTTAAAAAGGAAGTTACAAAAGTTTTGCTTATTCTGTGACTTGAGAAAATGCGTTTTTGATATAGAATAGAATTCAGTTTTATTCTTAATATCCAGATCCTTTAACAGGTTGCCTATTTATCTCTAAGTCTTTTTCAAGATAGCTTTGAATGTCTTATCCAAATTATGTTACACAATTAAGTAAAAAAAGCGACAGACACCACTGAACTTTGGGTATAATTAGGACTATGAAAAAAAATATCATGGAAAAGATGGAAAGGAAGCAACCCTTAAATAGTGTTTTAGGTGGAGGGATTATAGAGGTTATTTTTGTTTCATTCAAAATTTTTGTATTTTCAAATTTTTCTATCTTATGATAGAATATATCTTATAATACTACTTTAATTTGAAAAAGTAAAGTATTATTACACCTAATACAGTAACACAAACAAGGCAACCATGTCAGTCCAAGGTCATTATGGTCTATAATGACCCCATGTAACCAGAATTTTACTTTTTATAAACACTGCCAAACAATCTTAAAGAATTTGTTTTATGGCTCAAACGGACATGAGTTCTTAGAGCCTCAAGAAATTGTACACAGCATGTACAAGATCAAAGTTGAGACCTGGGGCAGGGTGGTGGGAAGTAGCTCATGGCCCATCTACATTTCTCAAATAAGGGAATCCTGTTATAAGAGAATTTCATTGCCAAACACTTGAGTTCATCTTATTTTTCTGAATGTGGAATTTAATCCTGGAGGCATTGTGACACAATGTTTCCTTCCTCCCACCTCCCAACTTTTTTGTTATTTTTTCTGTTCATGTGAGCCATGTTAGAAGTTTCCATACATTCAATACACGGGCTTCCTTTAATTAGAAAGGTTCTTTGTAACCCACAGATACTGGCTAATAATCATTTTCCACACTTCTAGTTACTAAAACAAACATCACAGTCAGCAGTTACCTAGGGTCTATTTGGCTTTCATGAAATACCATATTATACTTCAACGAATAATCCAAATCATCCCACCATCCACATGGTTATTCATAAGCGGGGGTCATTATTTCCTTGTTAGACTCTGTTAAGGGTGGGTCTGGCTTCCATGGGCTTTGCACATTCTTCTGATTTGTAAATCAAACCTGAGTTAGAAAGATGGACTGCCACCTCCTCCTGGCTCTGCTTAGTGTCACAGGGGTACAGTTCATCAGACAAACACCTCATAAGCATCAATTCTGGCTGCCTTCCAGGCAAAACCATGTCATGCCATTGAATAACACTTAGGAGCCAATCTTTCATCCTCCTCCTCCATAACTAAATAAATTGGGTAAAGGTCTTGCCCTGTCTCAAGATAACAAGAAGTTTAAAGAACTTACTAGTGTTTCATGTTGCAGACACTAAGCTTTAGAGAAGTGAACAAAAACAAGATGGCGGCTTTCCTGAAGTTCAAAGGCAGCTCTGATAGCAAATGAATACTGATGGGCACAAATAATACTGTTAAGGGAAAAAGAAAAAAAAAGGAAGAAGATCCGGATTTAGGGTAGAAAGAGAATGAGCCTGGACTTTTCTAATGCTATCCTACTAAAAACCTAATCATGTAGGGCCAGAATCAGCAAACTTTTTCTGTAAAAGACAGGATGGTAAATAGCTATACCACCTGTGCAGCAGTAACTCAGCTCACGGTTGTCATGTGAAACCACCACTGAGATATGTAAACAGAATGATTGTTGTCCATGTTTCAATAAAACTTTATTATAGACACTGAAATACGAATTTCATACAATTTTTATGTGTCAGAAAATAACATTTTTCTTTAGATTTTTTTCAGCATTTACAAAGGTGAAAAAGAATATTCTTGACTCCTCGATGATAGAAAAACAACTATTGGACTAGAATTGGCTTTTGGGTCATGGTGTTATAGAGTTCCAAGTTCTAGTTCAAGTTTATGAGGCAGAATATAGAATGACAAATTAACTGTTGTTTACCCTTTAATTATCATCTCATGTTAATGAAGGTATTTTTCTTTTTTTTAAATGCTTATTTATTATTTTTGAGAGACAGAGACAGAGACAGAGAGCAAGTTGGTGAGGGGCAGAGAGAAAGGGAGACAGAATTTGAAACAGCCTCCAGGCTCTGAGCTGTCAGCACAGAGCCTGATATGGGGCTCGAACCCACAGACTGTGAGATCATGACCTGAGCCAAAGTCGGATGCTTAACCGACTGAGCCACCCAGGAGCCCCAGAAGGTATTTTTCTTATACTTGAATCTTATTTTTTATTATTTCAAAAAAGTTCCATTAAACTTTTTAAACTCATCAAACTTAGAAGAGGATCTTAATTATGTGTGACTCAGGCATTGGGGTTGGAAGGGGTTGGGGGATATGTATAACCAGACCAAATTAAGCTTCATGAAATCATGCCTATATTAAAAGTAGATATTTTTTTCAGGTAAAAATCCCAAGTAGTCTCAAAGCCAATATCAATTTAAATTATAGTTTATTCAGGCAATGAATGTATAAATAATTATTAAATAAGTTTGAAACCTCTTTGGTGAGAGAGAAAAATGTTCTCTTCCTGATATAAGTGGAAATAAATCCGAGTATAAAATTCTACATTGGTCCATATAGTATATGTATTTTATATAACAGAAAGTTATAAAATAAAATGACAACATTATGGGAATGGTGAGTTTCCTCACTCCTTTATATATATTTTTTACTTCCTAAATATTTCACAATGTGTGTATGGCTTTTATAATTAGAAAATTAGCTGACAATATTATAAGAATAGTCTGTACTCTTAACTTTTAAAAGTATTTCTATGGACAGAGATCTACCTCTATCGCAACCTTGGATGAACACTGAAAAATACTGCATGATTCATTGACTGCTGTAAGGCTTTGTGATAGCATTGAAGATAACCTCCAATGAGCTCATAAAAATCATTACCTGCAAGTTAGACAAATTCAGCATTTTTGTGACATGCAAATAAAGAAAAGAAAGGAAGAAACATGAGATAACACAAGTAAGATTTCATAAAAGAGACAAAGATAACTACATGTAAAAAGAAATAATGGATGCTACTAAGTCCTGTACAATTTTGGCAGGTCAATAGAACTGAATGAGAGACTCAACAAACCTTCCTCACTTGCTATTCAAAAGAGGAACAAAGCACTAATTACTCTCTGAAATCAACATCTTATTTATATTTATGACCAAACTTTCTTAAAAGCATCTCTTCTTTTCATTTGTAAGTTTCCTAAAAATAGAAAAAAAAATAACCAAAGTCAATTAAACTTTCATTCATGGGGACAATGCAATAAAAAGGGATTCTTCCTTGCATCCTTTGGAGCAGATTAATTTCAACTTTGTGCAGGGGCTCCTGGGTGGCTCAGTCGGTTAAACTTCCGACTTCAGCTCAGGTCATGATCTCACGGTTCATGAGTTCGAGTCCCAGGTCGGGCTCTGTGCTGACAGCTAGCTCAGAGCCTGGAGCCTGTTTCGGATTCTGTGTCTCCCTCTCTCTCTGACCCTCCCCTGCTCACACTCTCCCTCAGGAATGAATAAAACATTAAAAAAAACTGTGTGTGTGTGTGTGTGTGTGTGTGAAACAGAGAGAGAGAATACTTGTGCACGAGTTGGGAGAAAGAGAGAGAGAGAGAGAGAGAGAGAGAATCTTAAGCAGCCTCTATGGCCAGCATGAGCATGAGGCGGGACTCAATCTCACAACCCTGGGATCATGACCTGAGCTGAAACCAAGAGTCAGAAACTCAATTTACTGAGCCAAAAAGGTTTTCAACTTTTTGAAAAAAGCAGGTCGCAACCCACAGCGCAACATATATTTCCTACCTGTATGTTTATTCCTATTATTACATTCTAGTCACCATCAAGAAATGGTTAATGTAGTTAATTTCCTCCTTATTCCACAAACAAATAAAAACCTTTAAAAACCATGAAAGCAGCTCTGAAAAAAGTCTTATT
This sequence comes from Crocuta crocuta, assembly GCF_008692635.1. NCBI lineage: Eukaryota > Metazoa > Chordata > Mammalia > Carnivora > Hyaenidae > Crocuta > Crocuta crocuta. The sequence goes on along the minus strand of NW_027529641.1, from coordinate 1,590,401 downwards.
TTAAATGTGTATTCTTAACCACTGGTTTGAAATGACCAAGTTTTGAAATAGCTTCATTTATGTTGCTCAGTGATTGGAGGACAAGCAAGAATATGAGAATAAAAGAACTATTGACTTGTTAAATGTAAAATAAAGATATTCTAGGGGCTNAGTTTTGAAATAGCTTCATTTATGTTGCTCAGTGATTGGAGGACAAGCAAGAATATGAGAATAAAAGAACTAATGACTTCTTAAATGTAAAATAAAGATATTCTAGGGGCGCCTGGGTGGCTCAGTTGGTTAAGTGTCCGACTTAGACTCAGGTCATGATCTCATGGTTTGTGACTTTGAGCCCCGCGTCAGGCTCTGTGCTGACAACTCAGAGCCTGGAGTCTGCCTCAGAGTCTGTGTCTCTCTCTCTTTCTGCCTCTCCCCCATTCACACTCTGTCTCTGTCTCTCTCAAAAATAAATAAACATTAAAATATATATATATATGACATTCTACTCAGATGATACATTAAAAACTTGACACATAATTATTAGATTTGGCATATCAATAACTTTTTCTGCAAATACCAGTAGAAATAGATCTCAGACTGATATTCTTGGGTGTCTCGGCTCCTCTCTCCTTTTCTGCTTTCATCCCATAGAAACCTAGTTCCCAAGTAATCTACTTGACTGACGGAATTGTAAGGAAGAGCAAATTATAGCTGTGGGACCCAACTACTTTACCTCACCTTATCGAATGCACTCACCAATTTCTGTTCTTAGCACTTTTCCACAGTCTGACAAGAATCAGGACTATTGTGGGGCTTTTTGAGCCTTCCTGTCTCTCAGGATGGTGATGACATTCTATCTTGACAACTCAGATCCAGCCACCAGGCACCACCCACAGGCCCCTGATAGCTTTTCAACTTGTTCTAGGTGAACCAGGAGGAAGCATGCAGACTTCAGTTTCTATCACTCCATATTATGACTCATAAAGACACCTTGACATTCAAAACACAACTCAAAAAGATTCTGTTCTTCATCATAAGCTGCTGATTGAAAGCTTATGATAAATAGAGTCATGGATGCTATGGGTGGGGGTGCTGGTCTTATTTTTGTTGGGGACCTGCCGTGTACTCACTAAGTGCATGATGCTGTATGCAAGTGCTGAGTTGTACAGAATACATACTTAAGAAACTGATATCATAGCTGCCCATGGAGAATCATGAAATACTCTGGAAAGAACTGGAATGGGAACCGGACATGAAGGATCAGTAAGTCTGGGTAGGCAAAGAGAAGGATAGTCAAGAGAAGCTAATTACGTGTGTTAATGACCAATGTATCATCGTACCCCAGAGCCTGTGTTGGTTGCTTTACACATGCTATCCCATTTGCTCCTCAGGAAACTGAGGCTCAGAAAGTAGAATTTTCCTGAGATTGCACAGTTAATAAGTACAGGAAAACTGAGTTGAACTTAGATCTGCCTCATTCTGAAGCATGTTTTTCTCAATGTACTGAACTGTATTAAGGGTGTGATTTGGAAAGTGGATTGATGGGAGCAAGAAGGAGGAAGAGGAATAAACAAGAGCTTCTGGGTGGTAAGCCATCCTCCCTGGAAATAATGATAGGGATGAAACAACAAATTTTTTCAAAAAAATTGTTTTAGGAAGAGCAGAATTGAAATGATAAGCAGGTGAAATTTATTTACTGATTGCCAAAGTATTCCACATTAACAGTAGAAAATGAGGAGATTATGGAAAGAATCACCAGCTACAGAATCAATGAGAGCTAGCTATTCTTTATGTTCTAACATATTGTCTTCCATTTTTTTCTTCAAACACATACATATTTATACACTATGGTTTTTATAAAATTAAAATTTGGTTTTCACATATTTGTAACCTGATACCTGGATTAATAACATACTACAATGATATTGCAGCTCATGTTCTCTTTGAAAACATATTTTAAGAAATTAGAATATCTTATGTGCATAGACTACCATATTTTATTAAACTCCTATCATTAAATATTAAAATTATTTCTAGTTTTTCTAGTCTTCTAATTTGAAATTATGTCAAAACCTCCATGTAAATCATTTTGTTCATTTCTGATTTTTCCTTAAAAATATTTTTTAATGTTTATTTATTTATTTTGAGAGAGAGAGAGAGAAAGAGTGTGAAATAGGAGCAGAGAGGGAGAGAGAGAATCCCAAGAAGACCCCATGCTGTCAGCACAGAGCCTGATGCAGGGCTCAACCCCACAACCATGACATCGTGACCTGAGCCAAAATCAAGAGTTGGGCGCTTAACTGACTGAGCCACCCAGGCTTCCCAAGAAATAATTTTAAGCAAATAATTGGCTTGTCTTATTTCTTAGGTTATACAACATTGAAATCTAAACTTAAGTCTTGTACTATTTGAGAAACTGAAGCTCAGGGCATACTCTTGATAGAATAAAGCAAAACCCCAGCAGAAGCTTGACCCAATCATTATCACCATCATTATCATCTTCATCATCACTTCAGGGAGTGAATCATCCTCTGCATCTGGAGGAGAGAGAGATGGAAGAGGTGGAGGAAGGGGGCACAAGGGAGAAAGAAGAAAAGAAAGAAAGAAAGAAAGAAAGAAAGAAAGAAAGAAAGAAAGAAAGAAAGGAAGGAAGGAAGGAAGGAAGGAAGGAAGGAAGGAAGGAAGGAAGGAAGGAAAAAAGAAAGAAAACATTGATTTCCTTTTCTCTAGGACAGATACGTTTTCTCCAGGTAAGCGAATTCTTTTTTTTTCAAAGAGCCAACTCCCTGGTGGTTTGGGAGTTGTGGGAAGCACCCATTGTAGACTTTGCCAAAGTGGCTTTGGCTTTTTGATGCCCATTGATATTCATAAGTGGTACATCTACGTCACTCTGCCCATGTATTTCCTTATTTGGAAACATCACCCAGTGAAGGAAGCTACTTGGATTCGAATCCCTGCTGGTCACTTTAATAGCTCTAAGACTTTAAACAAGTCCTTTTATTTCTCTGAACTTCAACTTCTATAGGAGTAAAGCAAATAATAATGCCAAGTAGGAATGCTTGGACTATGATATGAAATCAGATTTGTATCATCAGGCAATCACATATACTAGCTCCTTTCTCCCCTTCCTCCACACTTTTCCTTTTCAGAAAGGGCAAGAAAGTTCTTTTTTCTAAGAGTTTTCTTCACTTTGAAAAGCAGAGTTCAGGGACACCTGGGTCACTCAATGCGCTGAGCATCCAACTTCAGTTCAGGTCATGATCTCATGGTTCGAGCCTCACATCAGGTTTTGCACTGACAGCATGGAGCCTGCTTCCACTTCTCTGTCTCCTTCTCTCTCTTTTTCTCCCTACCCTTTCCCTGCTTGCACTCTCTTTCTCCCTGTCTCAAAAATAAAAATTACCAAAAAAAAGCAGAGTTCATTCATTCCACAAAGTTTGGAGTCTTTGGGTGCTGTTCAAAGACATGATTCATTTATTCCTTTACAAAGATCACTGTCCAGTAAAGAAGAGGGAGAGGAATAGAGAAATGAGCAAAGATTTCAAAGGGAGAGAATTTGGCACAGATTTGTGTGTGTTCCCAAATAAGGAAGGGTCAAATCTACTTGGAGACGAGGCATAGGAGGAATTACCATTGAGGTGAGTCTTGTGAACACCTTGACAGGCACAAGAAGGAAAGGGGGCATCCTTGGCAGGGGTTAATGTTCGGACTAGTGGTAGTGAGGAGAGAGTTGGTGGTTGACATCATAGTCCTTAACAGAAGCTAAAAGTTATTCGAATGGTACTTCCTTTGTAGAGCCCTGTCTGGTACCTTATACAGGAAACCCTCCTCACCGCCTAAGCATGTTAATTGTACCTCATCTGTGGGTTTCTCTGACATTTACTACTTCCTGTTTTGCATTGGAGATATTTGTGTACTTATTCTACTTTTATATGCACTAGGGAAATAGGGGATTCTTTCATCCTAGTATTCACCACAGTGCCTCCCACTTAAAATTATATACACATACATATATATGTGTATATACATATACATATATACTATATATATGTAAAATATACAGTATATATGTGATATTATATATAGGTTGATCTTTCTGTGGCTTATACTAAATTATTAAGCAGGTCAGAAGGCAAATATATATAATCATATAAATACATATATTTAAAGAATGAAGGCCAAGCTAATGTATTTCACACTCACTTTATCATGGTGGGGTTCTTGGCCCTTTTGTTTATGGACATCCTATCAGTGAAAAGAGTCTTGTCTCGGGGCGCCTGGGTGGCTTAGTCGGTTAAGCGTCCGACTTTCGCTTAGGTCATGATCTCGCGGTTCGTAGGTTCGAGCCCGGCGTCGGGCTCTGTGCTGACTGCCAGCTCAGAGCCTGGAGCCTGTTTCAATCTGTGACTCCCTCTCTCTCTGACCCTCCCCTGCTCATGCTGTCTCTCTCTCTCTCCTAGAAATAAATAAAAAACATTAAAAATTTTTTTTTAAAAAAAGAGTCTTGTCTCTTTGTTACACAGCTGGTGGCATATTCAACACCAACAGACATGCAGCAAATTCTACTTCGCCCAGGAAAACCACTAAACAGGTTTTGCTCCTGTTATCAAATAACTGACTTTCTCTTGCTGCCATTGATTCTTCTGGAATAGACAATGATATCTCCTCTTTCACTGTCCACCCAACTTAGAGCTCCTCAGGCAGAGGTTGGGACCTGACAAGGAATCTCCAGAAAACTAATTTGCTAAGTTCCCAGTAAAGATGGAGAGTCGCTGGGATCCCAGGTGGTCATGGGGCCAATTCAGGGACATTTTGTCCTTCGGTCTTCTGGGTTTAGACCCCCTTCAATCAACTGATGGATTATTATAGTTGGCTCCAAGTCAAACTTGCTAAGAAGACTGTTACTATTCACCTCATTATCTTGGTTATTATGGATAGTAATAGAAGTAATATTATATTACAATAATATCATTCATAATGGCTTACATTTACTGAACATTAACCATGGCCAAGCATTTTCTAAACACTTTGTCAATACTAACTAAATTCATATCCAAAGCAATTCAATGACTTAGGTACTATTAGCATCCTCATTTAATAGATGATGAAACTAAGCCACAGAGAGCATAAGTATTTGTAACTTGCACATGGATCATACCTGGTAACGGTACCTGGGACTTGAGCCAAGAGTAATTTGCTATCAAGCCTGGGCTTTTATCCTTGGTGTTGTTTCATTAATCCACCTCATCAAGGAAATATTATCTCCATTTTACAAATAAGGTTCATAAACTTTAAGTGACTTGCCCACGTCTACACACTGGAAAATGGTAGAGCCAGGATTTAGAGTCCAGTCCATCCAACTCCAAACCCTGAATCTGAGACTCCATATTTCCCATTCTGGGTCAAGGTTTATAACACTACTTGTTATTACTTCATGGTATATTCTTCTTACCTATGGGCTCTTTCAGGTTCCTATGATGAAAGTGAAGTGAAAATAAGATGGTTCCTGACACTAGTATAATAGTCATTGAAGTCGACTGAAATAGTATTTGTTATCTCTGTGAGTAAATTAACCTCAGGATATTTAAGGTATTATGAATGTTTCCTATAGAATTTGTTGAAGATGACCTACCCCTCTATGGTCTGCAGCAAAAAATATAGGTGGTCCAGTCTTCAGGCTATGGTTTAAGACAGAAGGTATCAAGAATCCAGGTCAAGAATAAGAAGGAAACATCCAAAGGTATAAAGATTCGGGGCACAGAACATCAAGATCATGTTGATCATTTTGAAATACTGAATTGATACAAACCAAAGACTGGGGAAGCCAAATATGTTTTTATGCCCAGAAACAAGGCTGGTCTGGGTGCCCAAATTCACAGGACGAAGCAAGTAGACCCCTCACATGACTTTGGTGGAGAAGTGGGGATGAAGAAGACTGCTCCAGATCATGATTTCTATAGGAAATACATGGTAAATAAAAGTAGTTGGCCGCTTGAGACCAGTATAATTTATTGTTTGTTGAATCTTCAATATGAAGCCCCTTGTTCTTTCATCATGATGGCTGTTTATCCTCCATCAAATCCATTGGGTCAGAAGAGAAACTAACAAATTAGATCACCTCAGTGGAGTCATGCTAATTAACCTGAAATGTCTATCCTATGTGTCTGTTTTCTTTGATAACATACTAAAAATGGCCAAGTTGTCATTTGATTCCCTGAGGTACTAAAAGAGACTTTGTAGGAAGCATAAAGTAAGGTATGATGTCTTATCTATTCTGAAAGTGAAATTGGTGATATGTGTTTATTTATAGATGGTGCCTGCAATTGTACCTCTTAAATGAAATCTGACAATTGGAAGTGGCTGCAAGAAATGGCAGTGAGTGCTCCTAAATAAATAAGATAGTGTGGAAGCAAGGGACTTTCTTCCTACTCCTGTAACTAAATTTGAAAAAGCAGTCACAGTTTGCTTTGTAACAATCAACAACAAGTTATAGGATGATAATCCTTTAACGACCTATCTAAGCCTTCCTGTTGATTATAATAAATTATTAGGCCAGTCAGAATGTTATTATTTTGGCCAACTTGGCAGAGAGTGTAATTAACTTCTTAGTATTATAACTGTTTTTTTAAGGAAATCTAACACATAAACAAAATAAGAAACAAAATAGGTAAGAAACAAAATAGGCTCTTTTTGTGGTTTTTGTTTTACTTTTGGTCCTGATCTTCAACCATACTGTCAAAATCTTCTTTTTCCCATGCTTTAAAAATATCTTGGCAAGGTCCTCTAACTTTTCAGTCCTTCTCAGATATTAAAACTCAAGTTAGCCTATTTTAAAACTAAAATCTCATATGAGATTCAAATTTCTTCTCCTTCTTCCTCTCAAATGTCCCCCGAACAGACTGCAGGCTGGCTGCTTGGATTGGAAGGGGAGCAGAAGTTTTCCTTTACATTCTTGCCACTCTCCGTCCTCTTGATTAAGCTCCCCTGGCCTTCCTTATCTGACTGAGATCAGGAAGAATTCAAGGCACATTGGCTTTTCATGTCCTTGACTGACCTTCTGTTGTTGGAAGGAGGATGTCAGGGATGAAGGTGAAACAGGACGGCATTATCTAAATTGCTAAGAAAGTCAGGTGGAGTCAGGGTCCCTGGATCCATTGATTCTCTTTACAACTGCTAACCACCACTCATGGTGTATCTTTTCTCCCTTTTTCCTTAAGGCAGCTTTCTTAAGATCCTGCCCTTTTCCCTTAATATGTCAAGAAGTTCTTAGCCTACCTTTGCACTGGCCAACCAATCTCTTGGGCAGTTCAAGTTTTCTGACGCCACTTTAATCTCAGTGCTTCCTCAGTTGAACTAAGGGNGTTCCTTATAGATTTTGGATATTAACCCTTTATCTGATATGTCATTTACAGCTATCTTTTCCCATTCCGTTGGTTGCCTATTAGTTTTGTGGGTTGTTTCCTTTGCCGTGCAGAAGCTTTTAATCTTGGTGAGGTCCCAATCATTTATTTTTGCTCTTGATTCAACTAAGGGCCATTTTTGCATACTCTGAGGGCCAGGGAGGCTTCTTGGAATGGAGAGGTGGCTCCATCTTCTTCCCAGGTGTGTTATATTACAGTCTCAGTAGACGCCACTCTCCCAGCCTACTTTGATCTACTTCCTTAGTAGACTTCCAGCTTCTGTGTACCTCTTGACCAACCCTGCATGAAGTCTCTAGGAGCATTTTGCCCCACAACACAAATGTTGTTAAAGTCATGCAAAATCTCTCTCAACCATGTTCTTTTCTTTTATGGGAGCAGTGGGACATGCTATAGTTTGTTGGCTCCAGCAAGCACAGAGCTAGAGAATAAAAAGTAAGCTCCCCTTTCTCACAGGCATCTCTAGAATCTGTAAGCAATTCCCCTGAACTCCAAATTCTGTAGCCAGTTATCTTTGAAATGAGGAAGAGATAGTTTCTCCCCATGAACCTGTACTCCTCAGAGACCTGAAAGACATTCTCCTCCATGATGCCTTCTGTAGGTAGACTGGGAATGAGGTGTGAGGTGAGTTGAACGAGCTCTGTTAAGTCACAGCAGACTCCACTCACATCACCTGGGGAAGTGTCCAGCCCCAGCTGGCTCATTGGTGACTTGACAGTGTGAGGTGCGTATGGTTCTTATTTGCAGTTGTAGATCTGATAGCTGATTTCAGGAAATATAAAAACTTGAGTCCTACTATTATTTATGTCTATGTCTATGTCTACATCTACATCTCTATATCTATATCTATACCTATGTATCATCTATCCAAGATGGGTTTTGTTTTCAAGAGTCAAATGGATTCCGTATCACTTCCACATCTTCTTTCCACAGCATCTTCTACTTTCTGAAAAGCCAACACATGTAGACTCTCTGAAATCAGATTGCTAGTACTAAAAGGGAGTTTCCAAGTCCTTTGCTAATTCTCCACCAATTAGCAGCAAAACTGGAACACTTATCCTCTGTCTCTTGGTCAGGGTTCTTTCCAGAAGCAGTCATGCTTTTGATCACAAAGTTCACTTGTGATCTTTGATTCATCCTTGTTTCTATCATTCGGGGGAACAGAGGCATGGAAAGAGGGTCCAATGGGTACACTGCCATTGCTACCTCTCCTACCTGCTGCATCCCCTAGTTCCTGGAGAGCTAATGCATTTCCACCTTCTTCCCCTCCAGCATCTTTTAGATTTGCCCATGCTGCTTCTTAATAAGCATAACCCTGCTCCTTGCACCTTACTGGAAATAAGCTCAGTGCTGACGGGATCTGATCTCTTGGGGGATGGAGGGGGATGAGGGGTCAAAGCTACATTTGACCCTTTGTTCCACAGACTTACTTCATAGCTGAGCAGTCAAATTTTGATTTAAACTTATTCTTTTTCCTAGGCCCTAGATCAGTTCCTTACCTTGGAGCATGTCCCCTTTGCTGATCTCATACATTTTTATTTTATTTGATACTTGATGTTATGCTTGGATTATAGAACTTCCATTCAGTAGAGGTTCTGTAACAAATTGTTCTTTTGTACAATTGCCAACTATCTCAGACTAAAAACATATTGGGGGAAAAAGCCAGAAAAAAAATTAAATGGAATCAAAATTAGGGACCAGCTAATAAAATCAGATTTTTTGACACTTTTAGTCAATGCAAAAATAATTGTGGGAATATAAAAGGTTTTTTATGGTCAATTATTCTTGTCTTAGTAAGTATCTATAATCATAGCCCCCTTGGAATAGGCAATAATCTTCCATAGAAAAAAAATGAGACTTCCCTACAGATCCATAAGAAAGGTGAAACATTATCATATGCATGCATAAAATATATTAATATTGAAATGTGCTAGCTTTAAGGTCAGTTGGGTAGACATCTTCTTTTCTACCCTGAAAAAAAATATATATATATATACTCTCTGACGTTACTAGGTTGCTGACATCCAATTGATCTGCATTATTCTTAGCTGGCAAGAGCCTATATACCTAAATGCCTCAGATAATAGGTATTACAGTATTAGGTAAAAAGCCTCCATGCAGTCTATAGCAATATCAAAAAGGTAGAAAGTGTAAAATAAGGGAGATTAAGATGACACCAGAAAGCTTTAAATGAGGTGTCATTTTGCATTTAGAGAGACAACCAAGGAAGTTAAGACAGAAGAAAAAAATGCCCCTTTCTCACCAGCTGCCCTTAAAGGTTTACAAATGATCTGTTAACAGAAANGATGGAAACGACTAGAAAATTATGCTTATTTGAAGGCAAAATGCTTCCCATCAGCAACATGATAAAAATGTAGCAAAGGTGTCAGCCAGATGTTGACATGTTAATATTTTTCATGAGGTCTTTCAGTGAGGAATGAGTACAAAGAACTTTTTGGGTGTTCTTTAGAATACGAATCGAAATGCATTGTTAGGCTAGATGCCTTGCTTGGGAAATCACGATTGTATTTGATGATGAAGAGGAAGAGGAAGTGTGTCCTAAATAGGGGGCTTGAACCTCTATTCCCTGGCTGCCTCCCAGATGTCCTGTGCTACGAATGGGCTCATCTGATCTCTCCTAGTCAATTTCATTCTGGAAAGTAGCCAGTGGGCCTAGTTCATGACCCAGTGATGTCATTATAATTCATTCTCCCTACCACGAAGACTTCGGAACTTTCCAATTTACAGTGGGTCTTTTTAATAAAGAAGAATGTCATGCACAGAATTTTTAAGTGTTTCTAATGATTCATCTTTTTCTTTCTGACTTAGCTTCAAAATGGCCTGTTTCTTATAAAGACTGGACTACCAAAATCATTCAAAGATTCTACACCTTTGTGGGATTTTATGGGCTGAATAAAGGTGACTAAAGCTTATTATGAGAGCATCTTGTCCAGACAGCAATAACAAAAACAACTGTATATATGATACCACCTCGAATGTAAGGAGGACTCAAATGATGTTTCATACTGAATACTCACCTCGTCACTCGGAATGGCATAAACACCATTTTTAGTGATGCTCGGTGTTGTTTGAGCCCTGCTTTACCAAGTAGGGGAGGGGAGGGACGAGGGGCTGGGAGAGACACATGTAAGTCATTTAGGAGCGGGGTTCTGGCATCATTTGTGTGTTCTCTCAACACCTCTCATAGGCTGTAAGGGAATATTCACTGGTGAAGACTACGCATAAATCGAGCTTAACACTGAGGAGTTGGGGCCCTCTCCCCGAACCTCACCTCTTTGAACCTGGTTAACCCTCCCTGCTAAAATAAACTTTGCTAAGATGACTTCACTTATCCTTGACCTAGATCTTTAAAACCCTGGGCAGTACAAGCCGAGTGGATGATCAGTGCATTTGTGGCCTGCGCTGTAATTTAACTGGCTCTGTCTGACAGGAGATGTGGAATAGCTAAAGAGAGGCTTTACTTGTAATCTGCTTATCACTTGATCCTGGAGTGTTTGTGAACAGCGAGGCCTTCCCCGTACTCACTCTCAGTTGAGGTTTAATGCTAAGAAAGAGGAATTGCCCTCTGGTGCGTCTGACTGAGCCACCTGATAAAGCCTCCTCTGGCCACCTTGGGAACCCTCACCTTTCAACATGGCAGGGATACTGGCTTTCCTGAGCTAGCATCACTTGCCTGTCTTCCATACATACATTCACAGAAATAACTTGCTGTAATTATGACATGTGTCAGGAAGAAAAAATCCATACATGTTTTCCCACTGCTTTTCTAGTGGATGGGTTCTAAATTGGATCTTCACCACCAGATTGTTACTGGCAAGAGAGGTAGAACAGGGAGTTGGCCAGATCACCGGTGTGGGATGGAGAACAGATGCGGGTCACTTGAGTGGTGACTGAAAACACAGGAAAGGCCAAAAGAGAGGAGTGAGACGTGGAGGGGGTATAGGAGGAAAAGAGAAGAAAGAGACAGAGAGAGATGAAGAAGGGCAGGGAGAGAGGTTTCTAATGAGAAATCACGATGTGGAAGGGCTCAGGATATGGTAAAATCAAGGAGGGTCCCATCCAGATTAATGACTGCACCCAGAAGGGCATCGACCTTTTCAGGAGGCAGTTTTTCTGTCTTTACTAAAGCTAAGCCATAGCCCACAGCCTGTCAGTCTCAGGTTCTCCAGTGTCGGGTAATTTAGATTCTTCCTGATGACTTGCAGGTGCATTAAATTATTTGACGTGAGTGCTCTGTGAATCCGATTGAGGAAACGCGGTCTTTCCAGAAAGCAAAGCCTGGATTGAGCGTGTCCTCAAAATTATTATACATTAGTGGGAAAGCTGCTTATATAAGCCAGTCATCACAGCCAGAAGGAAAGGAGTCCTCCTAGCCACAGGTATGAAGGGGTGGGGGAACCCAGAGACTAAGAAGGGGACACAGGACAAGCGTCACAGAAGGGGTACAATAATGATGGTAGTAATACCATAATAATGATAAAAAAATTTGATGACAAAATTAATAGGAGCTATAGCTGTTTTTTTTTAATCCCTAGTATGGGCATGTATCCTTTATAATAAACATGTCTGGATATGCACAGATCTGTAAACATATATGTGTGTCTGTGTATATATATATATATGTGTGTATATATACACATATATATACACATATATATATACATGCATGGGTTTTTAAATATGTCTAATGCCCACAGAACCTCTCAAGGTAAGTATTATTATTATTCCAATTTTATATTTGAGGATATTAAAGCCTAGAGAGCTTGTAAAACTTACTGGAAGAAACATGCCCGCATATTCATAAGGTTTGATCACGGTATATTGGTATAAACATGTAACTATATCTATAGGAACCATAATATATAAGATCAGAGCAAGGAATAAGTGGGGAGATGTTAATGAAGGAAGGCACCATTGGGAGATTTGTTGGAATCCAGCTCAGTGAAGTTTCTATGCTGCTCATAGGAAACCGGATTGTGTCTTATAGCTACTGGGAAGGCAGGAGAGGTTTATAGGGGGGGAGTCATATGATTAGACGTATTTGTGAAAGATAACTGGAAGGTAATTGACCAGAGGAGAACTAAGAATTCAGATGAGGCCTCATGGAAAGGTTATGGCAATGGGCCAAGCACAAAGCATAATATGGGCTAAATAAACCCTAGAAACAAACATGGAGACTCATTTGGTCCCAACACGGAGCGCTACCACCCCACTACCATCCCCACGTTATGGCCAAGACGATTTAAACAATCTTCCCAAGCAGCAACATTAGTAATGGCAGAGCTGGGACTGAAACCCAGTTCAGAACCTTGTCTTGTACGGACCACATCATATTTTCAAGAATGATAATAACAGGAAAAATGGCAAGTCAAACTCTAGGCACGTCCTGAAGTTGTTAGTGAATCAGGGCAAGATGAAGACGTGTTAGTGAATCAGGGCAAAGGAGAAGAGGTTGGAGAGTTGGTGAGGAGTTACTGTAACAAATGGGAAGCGGCAGCTTAGTCACTTAGGCCTCTGACTCCTGATTTTGGCTCAGGTCGTGATGTCGCGGTTTGTGAGTTTGAGCCCCATATCGGGCTCCACCCTGACAGTGCAGAGCCTGCTTGGGACTCTCTCTCTCCTTTTCTCTCTGCCTTGCTCTCTATTTCTCTCTTTCAAAATAAAGAAATGACTTAAAAAAAAAAAAAAACACAGGGAAATTGTGGCCAAAGAGATGGGAAACATCAAGAATAGTGGACCCTGAAGAATTTGGAAATAAGAAAAAGCCACCCTGTCTTTTGGGGGCTGCAGAAGGGACAGTGTCCTACAAGTCCAGCCCCTTTCTACACAGGCTGATTTCAATTGGTCTGATATGTACTACAGGTATCTGCTTTGTTTGTTTTTACAAGCTCGCCCTAGGAGTCTCATCAAACTCTCTGTTGAGAACTACCGAATAAAGTCACAAAAGGGAGAAAATGTTCTGGCAAGTAGGAGATAGGTAAAATTGGCTGCTTACAGAGTGGGAATTCTACTAGAATAAGTGGAACTGTTTGAAAGAGAAGAAAAAGTGGCCATTCACGATATTAATGCCATTGTACATGTATCATTGAGTAACTACCCTCTCTATCACTTGATTTTATATTTATTCTATGCCCATGGTTCAGTCTGATTGCATTATTCTTTTACTGTAAGCATCTAAAGTATTTTGGATAAGAGAGAAGTGGGGTGTGAATACTAAAAAATAATAATGATAATAAGATGTAGGGATGTGTGACTGACTATTGGCTTGCTCATACTTAGAAGAGACAATTCATTAACTGCTGCCAGGAGGGCGAGTTTGTAACTATTCACGCAAGGGGGTGATGGCTTGGGTTAAATCATCTCTAGTACCACATGACAGCACCTCCTCTGCATTTTCCTCTCTCAGATATTTACTACCCCATATAACAACAACAAAGCATGTGACTTCATTTAAACCAAGATTTGTAATCAAAAAAGAGAAAGAAGAAAGAAGGAAGAAAGAAAAGGAGGAAGGGAGGAAGGGAGGGAGGAAGGAAAAAAGAAATAAAAGGATGGAGGAAGGGAAAGAGGGAGGAATGAAGTTAATGGCAGGCATAAGACATGGAAAAATGGCTTGAGGACAGGTTCATGACTAGTTATGGGGCTAATGGGAAGAAATAAGAAATGCAATCAAACTGTTCCCTGAACTAGGGCACATGTGGACAGAGTCCCAGAATGTTGCCACTTTACCTGTGGTTTGTGCCCAGTTGATGCTCCTAAAGAAGCAGGTGGAATTAATTAGAAACCTTTTTTAAAAGGTTCTTAAGGAATAGTTTCATGCATTCATTGTTATTATTATTATTAATATTGTTGTTGTTGTTGTCAGTTCAAACATTTCATTCTGATTATATTTGAGAAATAAATTATACTGTAAAAATAAGGAAGCCATAAAATCTTGGGACCAGCCACTTACCTCCAGGTACTTGAGTTTGTCAGCCAAATATAAACTCTACATTTGGGTCCCAAACCTCA
>NW_027529641.1:1456936-1575945 GCF_008692635.1 Crocuta crocuta | reverse complement strand
TACCCGCCATACGATATGGCAGCACAGGAAAGCAAGTGGACATGGCTGCATTATCAAAGACCCAGAGCAGGGAGAAGTATAGTCTTCCTTCACATGTGCTGTGTTATCACACCTGTTTAAGAGAGTTCTGTTCCGAATGTTAAGAGGGACACCGATGAGCATAAGCACAGAGGAGAAAAACCAACATATTTGTGTTTCTCTTGGCTAGAAGATGACGCACAGTGACCTTAAAGTAATCTTCAGAAAACTTGGTTGTCTTTCGTATGCCATCCTAAAATATCTTATTAACAACAATTTTGCAAAGGGCAATTGTCAGCTGACTATTAAAGGAAAGTATTCTAATGGCTAGAATTTTTCAAAGATAGAAGGGACTTCTCTATAGGAGATGGTAAATTCACTTTTGCAAGAGGGATTCATCTCAATACCAGGGAGTCACTTGCGGGAACTGGTGACAAAGAGATTTGGGCATCAGTTGGGGAGAAAAAGTAATAATAATAGTAGTAATAATAAATGGGTTATGGTTATTGAGTACTTATTATATGCCAAACATTGCTTTTATATGAATCCTCATATGTATCCCAAGGACTACTCTATAAGATTAATGATACCCTCCCTATCATACAGCTAAGAAAAATGAAGCCCAGAAAATTACTCCTAAAAGGCGTAGGCCAGAATTCAGCTCTGCACTTTTAACAACCACCCTCTCTGTCCCTTCAGGTAGTTGCAATAAGAGATCTTCAAGGTCAGTTTAAACTCTAATGATCATTGATTTTGGAAGTTACACTTCAGGAGTTTAGATTAGAGGTTTGGAGTCAAACCAGGGTTCAAATCTGGGTTCTTTCCTGTTATTAATGTGTAACCTTGGGTGATGTACTTAAACCCTTCGAAGTTCATTTTCTTCATCTATGAAATATAGATTACAATACTTAATTCACAGGATTGAGAGCATTACAAAAGATGATGTATAAGCTGTCCAGCACAGTGCCTAGGATTATCATAACAAACATAGTGATGATTATGAAAATAATATGCAATAATAAATAATATGTTCTAAGCCCTAAGGCCTTGTCAAAATGATGTCTTGCACCATCTTTGGCACTCCTACGTTTTAGTAACATAATATCTTTTAAAAAGAATACTGATTCTAAGCCAGGATTGAATCCTTTCAGAGAATAAGCATTTGGTTTCATCCTTAAACCTTTTCTGTAATAAGATACCAATGTAAATTAAGTTTGGGGAAAAAACTGAAAAACAGTTTCGGGAAAGTATTGCAATATGTATTTAAAAAGAGAGTATCAAGAATATATGAAGATAAATACACCCCCCCAAAAAAATATAGGCAAAGAACAAGGACTTCACACAAAATGGTACACATGGTGAATAAACATAGGAACACATGTTCACACAGTTATTTTGGGCTCAACTCTGGAAAAATAATCATCACCAGTATAGTGGTTATAATATCCCACTCACTGCCTTATTTCCCCTTCAACCACATCTCCCTCCAATCATCACCCCATGTCTCTGCTTCCTTTATAGGAAACCCTTCGAAAGGTTTGTCCATACTCCCTTTTTCCACTTCCTGGCTTCTTTCTTGCTTTTGAATTACCTTAAATCTGGGTTTCTCTTTCTTTCTTTCTCATTGTAAGAGAAAGTATGTTTCTCCTTGTGTTGTTGAATCTCATTTTGAAATCATGAAAGAAGCTGATTCTACATAAATCAGAGCAGAAAAGTAGGAGGAAACCAGGTCGTTAGTGACATTACTGGGAATTCGAACTAACTTTAAAGCTTATTCTACACTGGGACATTTCTCTTATCATTTAACCAGTTTGAATGGGGTTTCTGTTTTCTGAAATAAACATGGACGAGTTGAGCCATACCTCTGGGAAGTCTATGGCTGAAGATGGATTCCCTGAGGGCAGGGAATATGTGCTGGAGGCAATTACTGGGAGCTTTTAAGGAGAAACTTTTTAGAGAATTTGGCCTACAAAAATGCCAGTCAGTATTCAATCCATGTAATTCCTGCAGATTTGTCTCTAAATTGCACAGGGAAATTCACATCTGAGCCAAGTCAAATCAGTGAAAGGTTCAACCAAGGTCTGAAAGGGTTTGTACAAGGATGAGTCATATAGGCTTTGAAAAAAAATCTAGAAAAACACTTTGAATTAAAATATGTGACTTTTTGCTCTAGGATTCAGATTAAAGCAATTTTAAAGTCCAGGTTGTTTATCATTGAATTAAGGAAGCTTTGCCTCCCTCTCTCCTTGTTTATTTACTTGTTTGTTTATTTATTTATGTATTTATATATTTTAATATTTATTTATTTATTTATTTATGTTGATTTAGTCAGGATTTAGCATTGACTTTGGTGAGGTGTTGGAGACACAATTATGAAAAAGATATTCGTCATGGCCTTATATAATATTGCCCAGTATAATGGGGAAGACATATATGAAAGAGATTGCTTTTGTTTATTTTCAGTGTGGTGAGGAAATTCTTTGGGTTTGATGTTTTAAACCCTAGTTAAAGTTCTTCAACATGCCTTAGAAGTATGCTCTTTAAGCCCCATATTTCACCAAAACATTTGGCTTCTTTACATGGTCAGTTTTACTTCTTTCTGTGCTTTTTGACCTCCAAGAACCAAAGAAGGAGATGTGGTAGGAGGATAAGAGTAAAGTAAGACAGTCCCTGCAAGGGCCAAGCAGATCCTGGGAAATTCAGGAGTATGAGGAAATGAACAAAAACTAGGGTGTGGTGCATCTTTGAAGCAAAAGGTAACACTGAAATTACTCCATCTAGGTGATTTATTTCCAAGTTTTGATTATGACACCCAAAGTGATTCTCCAAAGTCTGGACTTTAAATCTTGAGAGATGCCTGGATGGCTCAGTTCGTTGAACGTCCAACTTCGGCTCAGGTCATTATCTCACGTGAGTCGAGCCCCATGTGGGGCTCTGTGCTGACAGCTCAGAGCCTGGAGCCTGCTTTGGATTCTGTCTGTCCCTCTCTCTCTGCCCCTCCCTGCTCATGCTCTGTCTCTCTCAAAAGTAAATTCCATTAAAAAAAAAATCAAATCTTGACTGTCAAACAGTTGCTAGGATGTAAATTGCAGTCCACGATCTTTATCCATGGGCCCACTCACCATTTTGTCTGTTTTCTTCCCCCTTTCTTGTGCTAAATAATTTTTATAACATTTCTTGATGATTTTTCTCTAGAAAATACTCTCTATCCAAACTATACATTTTCAAGAGATACAGGTACAAGTATATAATAGCTATATAACTATATATTTTAGAATGTAAATTATGTTCCAGTTTATAGCCATCATTTATGTACATCCATTCTCATAAATAATATCTGTATAAAACTTCTAAACCTGAAGAAGAATCATTACAAGTATGACAAATACTGAAAGGAGGGTCATCTGAGAAGTAGAAATTTCCTTTCAGAGAAAGACACATTGAATTGTGTTTTGAATTAAAAAGAGAAAATATTTCCTTCACTGAGAACTTCTTTAGTGTGTTTTATAATAATGATTACGTCTTCTGAATTGAATTCAGTTATTTCTCCACAATAATATGTCTTTGCTTATCATAATCTGTAAATTCTTAAAGCCTATATTAAACACTTATTCCCAACACAGAATAAAATAAATGGTCACAGCACATAAGGTTATCAATGTATTTGAGGATATTTATGTTTGGCAGAGCAAGACATCCTGATTCTGTGTTTATAGATACTCATGTTTATGTTATAATAATGTATACACAGTAAGTACATGTGTATTTGGAGAGTGCTTCATTACATCTTCTATTGTACCAAAGATTTATTATGTGGAAAAACAACCTCATATCTCTCATTTCTTACCATTTCAAACAAAAGACTTGTCATCATTATGTTCCTTGGTATCTGCAAACAAACTCATGGCCATTCTGTTGGCTTGTGAGCTACAATAAATTTAACAAAATAAAATAACAACAATCGACAACAACAAGAAAAGAAAAAAACATGACCTGTATATTCAAAGAAATGGAACTCTACCTGGAAGAAGCTCTTAATGTGCACAAAAGGAGTACATTAAAGAAAAGCCAAGCATGCAAAGCCATCTATGTAAAGTAAAATGGAGTGGTAGAGGTGGTAAATAAGATCCTGTTGGAAAAGGGAGAAGGCTGTCTGAATTGAAAATGTGTATGTACATTTGGGAAATACTTTCATGGAGGGAGCATCTTAAGGTAATCTTCAGAGGACTGACTGGAAGACCTCAGAATATGTAAGAATGGAGTGAGGGAGAAATCTATTTCAGATATTAAGAAGGAAAGAGAAACGAAAAGAAGGAAATAAGGAAGGAAGGAAGAAGCAAGGAAGGAAAAAGGAAGGAAGGAAGGAAGGAAGGACGGAAGGAAAGAAGTCATTCTAGAGGCTTCCACTTTTGTTTTGCTTGGGATATAGAAAGAATTGGAAAATTTTAACTCCCAAGGAGATAACAGGAAATCATTATCTAAACAGCAATAAAAATAATTTAAAAAATTTTTTCTAATATCATCAAAAAGCTGTGGACACAAAGAAATAACATATAAAAAAATAAAATAAAAGAATACCAAAACCCAAACCAAATGAACAACAAAACAACAAAGCCCCCTAAACTCCAGGAAGACAAACCTCTTCTAAGCGAATGAAATATATAGGACACATTCAAACCTGGGATCAATTGCTGAGGTTGCGGGCAGGTGGGCAGAGGAGCAAAGCTATCAGAAAGTTCAGACTGCTTGGAAAAGAGGGTAAAACTAGACTTTTTAATGAATCTAAAGGCTGTCATTTTAGGTTGCATCTGAAGGAACCCCAAATGCACTGTATCCTCTCAGCCAAGTTTCTTACAAGGAAATTTAGATGACTGAGCAGGGGCTGGGAGTGGAGGCAGAAAGATTTCACAGACTCACACTTGTCAGGATCTCAGTTTCCTGACAATTTCCCTGGGCTCTAGCATCATGCAGTCTCACAGCCTCTGGGCCTTGGTGAGGTGGCAAATATAGAGATCACTTTCTTTATTTTCTTAAATTCTTAAAAAGTCAAATATTCTTTTAAAAACTAGATAAAGTGGCACCTGGGTGGCTAAGTTGGTGAAGCATCTGACTCTTGATTTCAGTTCAGGTCATCATCTTATGGTCGTGGGATTGAGCCTGGCATTGGGCTCCAGGATGGGTGTGGAGCCTGCTTAAGATTCTCTCCCTTTACCTCTGCCCCTGCACTGCTTGCATGCCTTCTCTCAGAAAGAAAGAATGAAAGGAAGAAAGGAAGGAAAGAAGGAAGGAAGGAAGGAAGGAAGGAAGAAAGGAAGGAAGGAAGGGAGGGAGGGAGGAAGGGAGGAAGGGAGGATATAAAATACTATGTAAAGGGAAAAATTCACAACAATGTATTATGGGGTTTATAGTATGTAAAGTATAGAGAAAGTACACAAGTTAAGATAAAGTCTAAATGAAATTATGCTGTTATAAATTTGTTTCCTTACAGAATGATATAAAGCTAATTCAAGATTGATTGTCATACGTTAAGAATGCATTTAGTCATCTCTAGTGCAACCACAAAAAGAACACTATGAAGAAATAGCAGAGAGCCAATAGAAGAGATTGAGTGGAAAATTGAAAATTTCTGCTAACCCAGAAAGAGGACAAGAAAAGTGAAAAAAGGAAACAACAAAAAAATAGAACAAACAGGAAACCAGAGGCAGAATGTGAAATTTAAACTCAGACATATAGATGAGTACATTAAATGTCCATGGGTGAAACAAATCCCATGTAAAATATTAAACATTTCAGAATGGATAAAAAATAAGACCTAAGGATATGCTCTTTAGAAGAGTGCACTTTAAATATAAACTCACAGATAAGCTAAAAGTAAAAGAACCGATCGAAAAATGCTCTTGGAGCAGTAAGTAAGAGAAAGTTTGTGTAGCCCTATTAATATCAAACAGATTAGACTTGAAAATGAGTAATATTATTGCCAGAAATAAATTGGGTCACTTCCTAATGAAGAAAGGGTCAGTCCATCACAAAAATAAAACAATCCTAAATGTAGACTTATCTAATCACTGAGTTTCAAAATGAATTAAGCCAAACTGATTGATCCAAAGAGAGATGTAGATAAATGTGGAGTCACATTTGAACATTTCTTTTTCTTTCCTTCCTTCTTTCTGTCTTCTTTCTTCTCTATCAGGAATTAACAGAACAACTACAGAAAAAAACCATTATCAGTATAACAGATTTGAACAACACTGTCAAAAACTTGACCTAATTGACACAGATTATTATACATCAGCTGTAAACACATATTCTTTTGAGTTATGTAAGAGACAGTTCAAGATACACCACATTTCAACAAATTTAAAAATTTGAAAGCTTATAAACTATTTCCTCTGACATCAGTGAAATTACATTAGAAACCAGAAACAAATAAACAAACAAAAACAGATAGAAAAGCCTAAAACGTATCAAAGGTAAACAATAGACTTCCAAATAACGTGGGTCAAATAAAGTATCGCAAGGGAAATTAGAAACTATTCTAACTGAATGATAATGAAAGTACCACATATCAAAATGTGTGGAATATAGCTAAAACTGCTTCTAGGGGAAATTTATATGTTTAGATGCTTAAAAGGGAAAAGTATAAAGGTTAAAAAGAAGTCTTTAATCTAAATTTCCACTTTAATAAACTAGAAGAAAAGAATGAGGTAAATCCCAAGAAAGAAGCAAAGAAATAAAAATATCAAAGCAGAAATCAAGGACATAAAATACAAACAAGCAATGAAGAAAATCATCAACATGATAAGCACCTTTAAAAAATGCATACAATTGACGAGTAGGAAAAAAAGACAGAATAAAAATTACCAACATCAAGAAAGAAAAGAGGGGCATTGTTATAGATTCTATAGAAGTTAAAAGGATAATGATCAGATATTCTTAACAACTGTGAATAAATTCAACGGCCTGGAAAAAATTGACAATTTATTTCAAAAAGACAACCTTCCCGAAGGGCAACAGGAAGAAACAGAAAATTTTATAGTCCTATATATTAGTCAACTCAGGCTGCCATACAGAATACCACAAACTGGGTGGCATGAACAATAGACATTTATTTTCTCACAGTTGTGGGTGCTAGAAGTCCATGATCAAGGTGCTAGCTGGTTTCTGGCAAGATCTTTCTCCCTATCTTGCAGATGGTTGTCTTCCTGCTATGGCATCACATGGTCTTTTCTTGCTACTTTGGTATCTCCTAGTAGGGCACTAATACTATGATCAGGGACCCATCCTTATGACCTTATGTAATCTTAAATACTTCTAAAAGGCCATGTCTCCAACAGCCACAATGGGGGTTAGGACAAAATTTTAGGGAACACAAACATTTAGTCTATAAAACCATATCTATTAAAATGTTAAATATAAAATTTTCAAAGTTTCTTATGCTCCCCCCAAAAATCACAAAGAAATAAACAAAAAGAATCTCTCCAGGCCCAGGTGGCTTTAGTGGTGATGACTTTCAAACATTTAATTACTAATTAATACCAATGTCACATAATAGCTTTATTAAATTGGGAGGAGGAAAGATATGCTCATTTGCTTTATGAGTTCAGTATAACGTTGATCCTACAACATTAAGAAGTAGAATATAGCAGTATGTAAAAATATATATGCTGCCTAAACATGTTTTAATCCAAGAAGGCAAAGTTAGTTCAACATTCCAAAATTAATTTAAATTCACTGTATTATTGGTATAAAGGAGAAAACTCACATGATTAATTCAATAAATGCAGAAAAAAATCTGATAAAGTTCATCAGTCCTTCATTATAAAAACTTATGGAAAACTGGGAGTATTTTCAACCTAATTAAGGGATATCTAAAAAACTTTCACTTAATGGAGATACATTCCAATGTGTTAATCCAAGATCAGAAATGTCAGTAAGAAAGTCCATTCTATAGCTTTTATGCAAGTTTTCTTAAAAGATGAGCCAGTGTAATACAAGGTAGAAATAACACAAAGATTTGAAGGGAGAATGGAAAGCTGTCATTATTCACAGGAAACAAAATTATTGCAAAGAAAATCCTAAGGAAATACCAAGAAAACCCTAAAACATAGAATTAATGATAGAGGGAATATAGCAATATTGCAGAATTCCCCAAAATAATGGCATTTCTATTAAATGTTAGTACTTTGCAAATAATACAATAAAATTTTAAGATGTTACTATGTACAAAATAAGTCAGAATAAACTAAAATATTTGGAAATAGATTAGACAAAAGATATACAGAATCTTCACTCTGAAAACTAGTAAATAAGTTTAAAGACAAATCAATGGAAGTGACCAAATAAATAAAGAGGACTGAAAAATTTTAGTGTGACAAATAACTCTCAACTTAAAGTATAAACTCAGTGCAATATGCATCAAAGTTCCAGCAGGCTGTTTTTAATATAACTTACCCATCTGATTCTAAAATTAATATTAAAATACAAAGCTGAAATAATTTTGAAAATAAAGTAAAATACTGACAAATTTTCTTACTTGATTTTAAGAATTATGAAGCTATAATAAAAATCAAGGTAACATAGGCTGCTGGAACACAGGAGAAAGTCTGGAAAGAGAGCCACACGTACACCATCCACTAATTTTCAATCAACGTACTAATGTAATTCAAGGTAGAAAAAGACAATAGTTTAAAAATAGTGTTTTTCTGTGTTGAATGTTTGAGAAAGAATTTCACAACTCAGAACTCTTATTATTGGAAATTTTAGGGAAAAGTTGTCCTTACTGTCAAATGGGAATACCTTTTGAGGGAAATTTTTCTCAAGATTTTTCACATCTGAGCTATAAGATTTCAAGGCTTTTCAGTTGCTCTTGAGGAGGAAAATACTCTGCCATCACTCATTAACTTGTTTGACTCCTAGTGAAGTGCTGTTTGTAGCTTTCTCAGTGTGGATGTTTTATGTCAAATAACCTCATATTGATTATTTTTCTCCCAATGTATTGATGTGATTCACTACTTTTGTTTATCTTAAGAGCATATTTGAAGCTATTCCTACAGCAGGCTTGCTAACAATAAGTTAACTACACATAGAAGAAACAGTGAATCATCTAAATAAATTCTCAAAGATCCAGTGGCTCAAATAACTGGAGTCACTCCAGTGCTGTCCCCAACACAAGGGAAAGTGTGAACAAGTCAATATCAAAGAGGAAAGAGAAGTCCCAACCCATTCGGTCTATGATATCTTTTGCAAATTTTACAAATTCAAATGACCCAACGCTGGGGACCTTCCTTGGCCTTTTGAAGGCTTAATCAAGTGAAAGGTCCTGAGGCCAAAGCTTCTTTAGCTTGCCCATGAATCAGCCTCTGATTTTGCCTGTATCTCTTTCCATCGACACTGCCATCTATAATTGTACTAAAACGACATAACATATCTATATTTTCATCCATATTTATGTTCTATAAATCCTTTCCTAGCCCACACAATGCCCTATGCCTAAAATAGCTTCTTACTTATGGTAAGAACAAGATATGAGCTTTTAGAATTAGTTGAATTGGACTGAATTTAATTGACAGAGTGTAAAAAATTTAATTGGATCAGTTCTTATTCTTTTTATGCCTTATGGCAAAATGAGAAGAATGTAGGCTTTGGAATTGCTTACTGGCTTTTTTTTTTTTTTAATTTAGGGAAAATTATTTTTCCTCTCTTAGATTCTGTTTTCTAACCTGTAAAACAGGGGAAATAATACTATGCAAGCAGTTCTAATTGTGTCCCAATATCCCTCCTGGCCTTCTTCTATAGTAAGACAAGTCTTGGTTTTAGCTGGGAACAGAATAAAAGCTACAATTCCCAGACTCCCTTGCAGTTAACTTCAGATGAATAAGATGTAAATGTCATGTAACTACTTTCCAGAAACTCTGAAAAGAGTGCTGAGGGCGGTCTTGTTTTTCTTCTTCATCTGTTCCTCATCTTGACACTCCAAATGCACATGAGACGCTAGAGCTCTACCCGCCATCTTGGAACATGAAGGAGAGGACCACACCCTCAGGGGAAGAGAAAAACAGTCTGAAAGGCCAGTCATTGATAGGCTAGACATTCAGGAGCAGAGGCATATGGTCGATCCTGACCTGCTCACCTCCACATAGTTTTGTTTCAAAGACATACCACCCTATCTTATTTAAATTGTCATTATTTTGAGCTTTGTTACTTGCACTGAATTTAATACAACAAGTGCTTTGCATGATCTCGGAAGACGAAATATGCAAGGTGCCTAGTACAGTGTCCTGCAGATCATTGATGTTTAATATTAACACCTGCTTAGCGTTTTCTTATCTGGATATTTTTGCCTGCCCAATGAGATGGCCCTCAAAAGTATTATTTCTATTCCTGATTCTAGCTAGTAACTATCCTCTTTCCTTAATTATCTAAAAATAAGTCTTCTTAATGATATCTATGCATTAAAGTCTCTAGTTTGATCTATTTTATGAACAGTTAGGAGGAGAACATTCCAGGATGGGATTACTATTTTGCTACTGTGTAGACTTTTCAGAATGTACTGGTGTATAATTTTGCCCAGCATATAATTTTCATCCTATTTTCTATTTTTTCATCTTGCTGTTGTCAGCTATAACTTAGAAAACATCTTTAAATAGATATCTGGAGAAAAAAAAAGGAGCACTGCAATTTTTTTTTTAATTTACAGCTCAAGCATCTGTATACAGTTTACAAAATGACCAAATTTTATCCTTATTAATAGAGGTCTCTAAAATTGGCTTCGAGAGGGCATCTCCATGAAAGAAAACTATGACATTATTCTTTTACTCCATGATGTGAATTTAATTCATATTATCTTTTTTAATAGAAGAGATGATACAAATGTTCAGTCCTACTTTCTCAGATCCCCATTTTTCATGAAAGTTTTCCTCAACTACCATTCAGTGGATTTTTTTTCTTTCCTTTTTGATACCTTGTATGTCTTCATTATCCTGCTGAGTTCTTTGGATCATGACTTATAGCTGTTTTCCAACACACACACACACACACACACACACACACACACACACACACAAATGCAAAATGCAAATAGAATCTAAAGCAGATGAGTGATTTTCTGAGACCAGGGTGATGCTACAGACAGGATTTCCTGTCTTTTGGGAGTTAGCTCCTTCTTCAATTATGGCCCATCCACTCCCCTCCTTGCTATGGAGCCCCCACAAGGTGTACTTGTTAGAGAACACACAACATCACATCAGCTCAAGAAGGTACCCCCAAATTAATCTCGCCTGGTACATTAGGAAACACTTCGCTGACATTTGCTGTCCCTGTCAGCCCTAATAAAGAGATTTTTACCTGTATTTGCCTATTCAACACTTCAGTCCCTCAGCCAATTTTGGAAATTATTTCTGATTTATGGCTCTCTCACAGGCGGGTGTCACCCTGGCTGTCAATTATGCCTCAAAGCAAATGCTAAGTGAATGCTGGCTGGTAAAATTAATAAGGGAAACCTTTACTCAAAAACCTAGAAAGAAGCTTGTAAAGGGGATCATTCAACCAGGCAGTAACTCAGTGCCTGCCTGTGATATTTATAAGTGAGACAGAAGTACAGAAGTGCAGAATTCAGTCACACACAGAAGGGAGAAGTGTGTTCCCCCTCCATCTTTGAAGCTCAGCCACTCTGGAGAACATGAAGATCATTGTGATGGAAGTTCAGTAGTTCAGTCTCCTCTGATGCTTCAGGGCCTGGGTCATGCCCATGCTCTGCAAAAGGAAAATGCTTTTTCTCCAGTTTATCAATACAAACTGTTCAATTTCAGTACAAATCCAAGAAACGGAAAGACACCGTATCATTCTTTTCTTTTTATTTTGATTTTAAAGATTACTAATATGAATATTAGTAATGTTAATATGGTTTTCATATATTTGACACTAGAAAAATTACTGCTATTGAGTACACTCATGAGTGAGTAAAATGAGGCCACTTAAGCACTGAATTGACTTATTTCTGTCCACATTTACAATAACTAGAACCACTGGCTTCATCTCTCTGTACACTCCAATCTTCTGGCCTCTTCGATCCTCAAAGTTGTTTAGTTCCTTTCCACCCAAGGCTTTTGTGCATTCTACTGTTTCTACCAGTAATGGTTTCTCTCCATATTTCTTCCTTTGGAAAGGTTGAACCCCCTCTTCAGGCCTAGCTCTGGTGGTACTCTCTCAGAGAAACTGTCTCCCCAATCTATGTAAGTGTTCATTTTTATCTCCTATCCCATCCTTTCCTTTTGCTTTATGGCATGTATTAATTAGTAATTATACTTCCATTTGTGAGACTGTTGGCTCTGTACTTGTTGCTCTCAGTAAACTTTAAGCAAGATGAAGGCAGACTCTGTGGTTCTTGCTCAGTTTTGTCCAAACCTCCAGAATATAATAGCCCTGGCTCATCAGAGACTCAGCAGATACTACTGAACTCATGGCTGATGAATGAAGGACAACTTTTTATATCTTAGCCTGGATCTGTACGATGCTTAATCATTTGGAATCTGAAAGTATATACTACCATATTCTTGTTTTGCTTTTATGCACAAATAATATGCCTACAAAATATATTCTAATATTATTGCCTAAAATCATTCTTACCATCTAAATATGCTATTGTCAATAGGCTGATTATCACATATACCTCCAACACATTTCGTGCTGCTTTATAGTAAGGTTGTTAAATGATCTCTTAATGAAAACATAGTGTCCTCAAAGTTGGAGAACCACATCAGACTCACCCAAGGTTCCTCCCTAAGTGTGCTTGTATGGAGATATTCAATATTTTCTAAAGCCCAGCATCATTTTTATTCTGCAGAACTAAGTGGTAGTGGTTTTAGTTGTATATTTGACAAGCATGAATGCAGCATGAACTAGGTGCTAAGTGTTTAGCATCAGCATGGAATACCGGAGATGAAAGGGTATTCTGTATACACTTGGGGAGCTCACTGTACACATGATTGCCATTAGAACACATCCCAGTATGCCACTGATTGCATTTATATTTATGTCTACGGTATAGATATCACTGTGGAAACAGATCCCAGTACATAATAGGAATACAAGTAAGCTTGGATCCCACAGTCCCACTATCTCCTAAACTTGGAGATGACCTGATAGTAACAAACTTCCATGTCCAGGAATGCTTATCATCTGGGAAACATTGAATACATATCTATTGAATGATGGAATGAGTTATTTGAGCACATCACTGAATTACCAAACTTTATTCCAGACTGAACCTGAAGTATTTTAGAGGTTTGTGGATTTAGTGCTTTCTCTAAAAGAAAAGAAAGGTCATGTTAATGTTTATTTCCAGAATTATACTTAATTCGCTTTGGTTGACTCCTACAGAGTCTTTGTCTGCATTACATCTCTTTAGTGTTTTCATGGGAAGGCTCTGTCAACTTTCTTCCCGTTAGAGAGGCAGGGGAATGGAGTGGAAGATGGTTTTGTATTTGAAGCTGTGACATCCGCTGCTGCCTGACTAGATCAGGCACTTTGCCTGCTCCATCTTAATTTTCTCATCTTTAAAATAATGGGTGATTATGAAAATCCAACGAATTCTTAAACAGTATAATGTGTTGTGGCAACATAAAGTATAAAGGGCATTGTTACTATTAATAAAGTTTAGCTATTTCAGGTACTATATTCCTCACTCTAAGCAAAGTACACAACGAATTCCCTAACTTTAATCCTTCCTCTCTTTTTCTCATACCTGAGAGCACTTTCAAAGGATTTTTCAATACCCTCTAGGAGTCAAGAGAAAAAGAAAAAAAAAAAACTAAAGAAGAGAAATTTTAGTAGATGGGTTAAATCAGAGAGGAGAAGGGGGGAAATAATACTTTATTAATTCATTCATCAGATTCTTATTTTAGTCACTGATCACCTAGTATGTACGAAGGGTTGTTGCAGATACTGAGGATATCAAGGAAAGCAAAATGGAATCTGTCTTCATACCTGTGGAAGATATTAGTAGGTGCTACAGAATGCAAATTCTGAATTAATTTGTTTCCTTGTGCGCCTTGATTTTCTCCTGGTCCACTTACATTGTCAGGGTGAAGACACATCCCTTTCAACTGACAAAATTACTACTGTTGGCCAGGTAAGGATGAAACTAAGACAATGATAATCATGTCAACTAATGAGACATAAGTTTCAAAAGGTAACCCAAAGGTCATTATACTCCAACTCCTTATAGTAAAATTGAGGTCTTTGTACCCTAATGGTGTTTCATCCACATGTACAGTTAGGGAGCTTCTATTTATTGGTGACTACTAGTATTCAGCACCTTGACATTTCTTTTGATGTTTTAAGAAATCTTAAAGAATATAAAAATGTAATGTTTATTTTCCCACAAAGTCAAATTACTATAATTACAATCTCTCAGAGTTAAAAGTAGAATTGTAATATATATGAATATCTATGGAAGGACTCCAAACATGTGATTTTTGGTTCTAATCAAAAGGATTACTTTTCCAACTTTTTTTTACAATGGATTATTACTCAGACATAAAAAAAGAATGAAACCTTGCCATTTGCAATGAAACCTTGAATGACATGGATGGAGCTAGAAAGTATTATACTAAGCGAAATGTCAATCAGAGAAAGACACACGCCATATGATTACACTCATATGTGGCATTTAAGAAACAAAACAAAGGAACATGGGGGTGGGGAAGAGAGAAAAACCAAGAAACAGACTCTTAACTATAAAGAACAAATTGATGGTTACCAGAGGAGAGGTCGGCAGGGGGATGGTGAAGTAGATGATGGGGATTAAGAATTCCCCTTTTGGTGATGACCACGGGGTGTTGTATGTAAGTGATGAATCACTAAATTTTAATATTACACTGTATGTTAACTTACTGGAATTTAAATAAAAACTTGGAAAGAAAAAAGATTTATGATCCAGCTTGTGAGTGCTATCATATGACCCTCCCCCCACCTTATCTGAAGACCAAGAACTCCACTGAGGTCTTTTGCTTTAGAAAACGTCATGAGATATGGCAGTGGACCAGAATTCTGGCACCAAATCCACATTCCACCATTTTGTATTACATGACTCTGAGAGATAATCGCACTGGCACTGCCTTGGAAGGAACACAGTACTGCTTATGTGCACAGGCTTTGGAGTCCTATATCTGGGTTCAAAGTCTTGTTCTACTGCTTTCTATCTCTGTGATCATGCAAGTTACTCAACATCACTGAGATCTAGCATCTTCATTAGATATGAAGGAAGCAATCATGATGCCATTCATATAAAGTTAACCGAGCTGTGTAGCCACTCGTCAAGGTTCTTGATTTCAAATAACAGAAATTTACCTTTGTTAACTCAAGCAGAAAGGAATTTACCAAAAAGATATTGGTCACTCACAAATTTGAGGGGAAGGCCAATGTACTCGAGCTCAGAAAGGAATAAAAGGAGCCAAGTCATAGTTAAGTTACTCTCATGGGAGGGCTCCCTGAGGATATCACTTCTAAATTTTTTTAATTAAAAAATGTTTTTAATGTTTATTTATTTTTGAGAGAGACAAAGTGTGAATGGGGGAGGGCAGAGAGCGAGGGAGACACAGAATCCAAAGCAGGCTCCAGGCTCCGAGCTGTCAGCACAGAACCTGACGTGGCTGATGATCTGTGAGATCATGACCTGAGCCAAAGTCAGATGCGTAACCGACTGAGCCACCCAGGTGGCCCAGAGGATACCACTTCTAGTGCCAATTTCAGCAGAACCTACCAGCTATTCTCATGAACTGTGAATGCTCCACTCAGCTAACACTTCCCTTGAATATCCCTAAGGGATTCAGCCTGGCCATGTTTTAAGATTTCTGGCAATTCCAGACAGAAGTTTATTTTTTAATGTTTTATTTATTTCTGAGAGAGAGAGAAAGACAGCATGATCAGGGGAGGGTCAAAGAGAGAGAGGGAGACACAGAATCCGAAACAGGCTCCAGGTTTTGAGCTAGCTGTCAGCACAGAGCCCGACGCGGGGCTCAAACCCATGAACCGTGAGATCATGACCTGAGCTAAAGTCGGATGCTTAACAGACTGAGCCACCCAGATGTCCCCAGAAATTTCTTTTTGGAGGAACCCTATGGCCCATGTGAGATGACAGGGACCAACATATGACCAACATATGACAGGGACCAATATATGACAGGGACCAATTATGACAAGGACCAATATGCCCAGGGACTCATCTTTCATGAAACACACTTCGGTAATATTGGTATGCTCATCCTTCTATTTGAAAGACAAGAAGACTAAGACATAGAGAGGGGTAGTAACTTAATCAGCTATCAAATGACAGAGCTATCAAGGATTTAAGTGGATGAATAAGAACTCCAATACCTTTTTTTTTTCCACTGCACAGTGCCCCTAACGTTGGAATCCTATATTTCATGTTCTACTGCCTTAGTAGTTACCACTGGGCAGGTTAAGAATACTCATTCAATGTAAGCAAAATTAAATTAGAACCATTCACCTTTCTTCCAGAGTCATTCTCTCATACCAAGCTGATGTAGATTTATATAATTTGCTTATGACAGATGCAATTTTGAAAGGAAAGTGTTTGGGGCATAGATGTATGGAAATAGATAAAGATATATGGAAGCTACCTAATTTGTAGAGATGACAAGAGGTTGGTATGAACAAGAGCAGAAGTGACTGGTTTAAAGTAAGAGAGGCCCTTTTGTACTTAAAATCCCCTTCTGAACCCCTGTATCACAGCCTTCTCATACTAGGTCAATATGGTTCTGAAGACACGTTTCAAACACTGGAACAGGTTTCTTCGTCTGAACGTGAATGCTAATCTCTTCCCTCTCTACAAAAGGGTGTATGTAAGAGCCTCTGTGGGTCGACAGATCTGTGTCTGGAATCCATCCCTGTTGTGTCTACACCTTCTAGTTCCAGAGCAATTATGACTGAGCGTAAAAACTCTGCAATTAATAAGGGAAAGTTTTTGAATGTCAGTGATTAATAGAATGCCTTGTTTTTGTATATCCCTGGAATCCCAGATTTTATTTTAGTTTAGGAAGTGTTATCTTTCTACAAATTCCAAAGCTCTGGGAACACATGTTCAAGAACAACTCCCCAGCTTCCTGGCCCTGTGAGGCTTTAAAATCTCAACAGTTAGATGGATGTCAGATTCTGAAGGAAAAGAAAAATGGAGGGCTAAAATCCCTGATTTATGTAAATGTTGATATTAAACATCTCCTTTAATTAACATATTAAATACTATCATCAAAGCCTTAAAATAGTTTGTCTTGTTGTTGAGTTTTGGTACATGTTAGTTCCTTTCAACAGATCATGTCTACATTCACCGAGAAGTTCTAGAAAGAGTATTATTTTCACTATTCATTTGAGAGGAAACTGGAAATCTGAAAAACCCAGTAGTCACCCTACTTCTAGAACTTATTATGTGTCTGGATTTGAACCTTTGTCTGTATTGACAAAGTCCACATGCCTGTGTGCCCACACATGCACATATACACATATACACACGTGAAGCTAGAATAAGGCCATTTCAAATTTAAAAGACCTAACTCTCTCTTGGGACACCGGGCTGTCTCAGTAGGTTAAGCATCTGACTGTTGGTTTCAGCTCAGGTCATGATCTCACAGTTTTGTGCGTTTCGAGCCCCACGTCGGGCCCTGTGCTGACAGTGTGGAGCCTACATGGGGTTCTCTCTCTCTCCCTCTTTCTGTTCCTCCCCCCACTCAAGCTGTCTTTGCTTCTCTCAAAATAAATAAATAAACTTTAAAAAATATACCCTCTCTTTACAAATTATTAGTAGGGGATAATCAAAGGAAATGGAGAAAGAAAAAGGGAACAGATCAGATATTACTGGCAAATTCATGAGAGGTTAGCAGAAGAAGAGGAATCTGGGGGGTGGGGGGCGGCGGGACAATATTCCATTGAATCGCATGTGTGAAGTGTATCACTCAGGGATGATGTTTTCTCAACATGAACATTTTGAACTATTTCTACATGCCCCATGTTGCTTGTCAGCAGAGATATGAAAGGGATAAATATAACCCTTGGGGTTTCACAGCTATGCACTTTGAAGAAATCAGCAATCTTTCTCCAGTTATCAAAACCCAGCATTTCTTGCCGTGATGGATGCATCATCCTTTAGAATTACTCAAGTGAAGGTAGCACATGCTGGAATAAATTGGGGGCTTTTAAGAATTGAAAGCCTGATTTCATGTGGTTCAAAAGCCACTAACACAGAATTTCCCTTTCTCTTCCCCCTTATCCATCAGAGTACCTTCACCGACATTCGCCTCCAGCCACGTAGCTGATTCTACCCTTAGGTTGGCAGGCTGCTTTCATTGGATTTGATCCCTATGGTGAAAAAATGATTTCTAAACACTCTTGTTATGACTTCTTCCCAGTCCAACTAGAGGTGATATCCAGGCTAGGCAAGATGTTGTTCCTACTGATCAGAACTTTGAGTGGGGGACGTTTTGCTTGGCTGTCTAACTCTCTGAAGTGAAAACCAGTTGATCTTCCACTTGGGTTCTGTTCCCCACTCATAGACCAGTCACACGCCTGGTTCCTGGGAGTTGACAGAGCCCCAGCCGGTGCCGGGTGTTCTGTTGGCATTGATGTCCGTATCTCCCTGACCTTTTGCCCTTCCTCCAAATACAGGAAAGAAAGATGAGAGGTAAGGGGAACCAATACTACTGGGAAGCAATGAAGATTCTTAGATACCTAGTCTTCAAGATTTATTCTTTCCTTAGAGATGCTCTAGTCACTTGCTCAGCTGTCCTTGGAAACTTTTATCTATAATACTTTAGCACATCAGTCCTTCTCATCTCTTGGGTCACAGGTGAAATGTGACTTTCTTTAAAGGGCCCTTGTGAATCAGCCAATTCAAAGTAGCCTTTGACTCTCCAGATCCACTCACCGGCATCACCCTGTTTTATGTTCATCAGGGCACATGTCATGGTTGAAAATTTTAGTGTTTTGTTTGCTTCTTGTCTATCTCACTACAAAGTCAATTTCCTGAGAGAGGGAACTGTATCTTTGTGTGTGTGTGTGCTGAAATATATTCAAATTGTTAAATAAAAAATCAATGCCAGGTTCTTCTAAATAGGTATGTGATCTTTCTTATTTGTATTTCTACTTTCTTACACATATCTGAAAAAACATGATTATTATGTAATTACAGGATATAAGGTACCATGATTAGGGCCACAATTTTCATGACTGCTGGTGTTATGTTATTTTAAAAGTCTGTGATATTAAAATGATGATGTAGGGTAACACCTCAGCATCCATTTTCTTTTTTTTTTTTAATGTTTTTTTTATTTCTGGGAGAGAAAGAGACAGCATGAGCAGAGTAGGGTCAGAGAGAGAGGGAGACACAGAATCTGAAGCAGGCTCTAGGCTCTGAGCTAGCTGTCAGCACAGAGCCTGATGCGGGGCTCGAACTCACAAACCATGAGATCATGACCTAAGCCATGAGATCATGACCTGAGCTGAAGTTGGATGCATAACTGACTGAGCCACCCAGGCGCCCTTCAGCATCCATTTTCCAACACAAAGTTATGGGCCGGTTTCTTTTACTGTATGCCCATAAGGAATTAGATCCGTTTTTTTTCTCTATTTATCAACATAAAAGATTGCATTAATTCTTGACTTCCATCTAAGAGATAAATTCTGACAAAAGAGGGATTGTGTTCACTTTTGTTCCCCATTGTATCCATACTTAGCTTGATTCCTGGGAACAAGGGATCTCTTAACATACGTCAACATGTAAAAATGAAAAATAAAGGTAAGATCCCTAATGTTTTGCCTGTGTCCTTCAGCTGGGTTTCTTTTCTTTCTTTTTTTTTTTTAAACTTTATCTATTTACTTTGAGAAAAGGAAAGCACAAATGGGTAAGGGGCAGAGAGAAAGGAGAGAGAGAGAATGCCAAGCAAGTTCTGCACTGTCAACACAGAGCCAGACACAGGACTCTATATCAGAGCCAGGAGATCATGACCTGAATAGAAATTAAGGGCTCTTGGGTTTCCATTTTTGACCAGAGCCCCAGCCTCAGTATTCTGCATCCTCATTCCTTCCAAAACAGGCACTGGATTTCTAGCCTTACCTTCAAAGAAGTCCTGTTGCCTCAGTGGTTCCCAGGATCTGGAGTCCAAGTGCCACGCTTTTCTCATCTTCAGGAGCTAAGCTTCCAGACTCTGGAGAAGACCAGCTTCACTCATATACTTGGGCATCCACACATTGACTATTGTTGGGTCTCCCTACAGAAGATATTAGCATGCCTATTAGGACAAGCCTACGGCTCACTGACAAGCTCTGTGCCCCCAGCCCTCTCCCTGAAGAAATGGATCCTCACCACAGCCGGTATGAGCAGTGCTTCTTCTAAGAAAAGACAATCTGAGGCCCCTACCTTGTCCCAGTCATAAAGCTGTTTCTTAGCTTGATGTGGGAAGAAGAAATTCTCATTGAAAATATTTAGTTACAAATTGAGAGATATAACTTCCCAACATTTACAAATATTCAATAAATATGAATTGAAGTAAGCAAATAAAACAATTTTAAGTTCAGCTTCCTTTTTTAATGTTTATCTATTTTTTTTTTGAAAGAGAATGAGATGGGAGCTGGGGGGGTAGAGAGAGAGAATGAGAGAGAGAGAGAGAGAGAGAGAATCCCAAGAAGGCTCCTGGGAAGAGCCTGATGCAGGGCTCAAACCCACGAACCATGAAATCATGACCTGAGCTGAAATCAAGAGTCAGATGCTTAACCAACTGAGCCACCCAGGCACCCCTAAACATTTCTTAATGAGACCCCCATCTGTAAACTTTTAAAAAACATTATCCACAATATGTGTTTATTTGAACACTATATACATATATATTAACATGCATATACACATGTATATGAAGCCTTACCTAAATGTATACATCTTTAAAGGAAGAGATGAAAATAAATAGAAAGCATAATTCTGTTCAACAGATGATCATCCTACATGCTCCTTGTGAAGGGTCAGGGATGCATCAGCCATCCCCCGTCATTTTCTTTCCTCAGAGGGACGATCACTCGGGAAAGTTCAAGGTACATGTCTTCTCCTGCTCCTTGAAGTCACCATTCACACTTGTATCGCACTGCAGTTTCAGGTCTGGGTACCTCTGCAATCTATCAGTGGGCAGGGTTATCAGGCATTCAGGGAAACTGACAAGTTCTGTGAATACATATTTTTAACAGGATAAAATAAGGTGAAGTTTAGGGGTTGTTTTCATTTGGCACACAGGGACACGCAAACAAAATCTGGCTGAGAGAGATAGTTTTCCTGATCTGTAAGACAGTTATCAGAAAGATTGCGGGAGATCAAGGGAATAATCTGGACAGTGTGTGTATGTGTATATCCATATGTATGTACACATAAATATATATAAAACACGGCTGCCTGGTCATGAATAAGCAAGCCATGTTTCACTGCAGCACGTGTTTAATAAAACCTTGTGCATGTGCCAAAATCCAGCCCGCTGGTGACGTCCATGGATTGTGTCATCCAACATTATTAGCAAAATGTGTAGTTAACCTGGTGCAAAAATTTTATTACCGCCATATATTTGATACTTGTACATCGGAAAGTTTTTTATATTAAACTCCTCCAAGCTGTTTGAACAGAGAAACTAGATTTTTTAAAGTATGGTTATAGTTAGCCAGAATTATCATACCTCTGTAAAGTCAGTGTGGGGGAACAGCCCATGAGCTTCGTTTTTCATTAGTTGGGGCAATTGATCAGTATTTCATTTCTTTTCTTCCCCAAAAGGAAAAATGAACAAAGATCAGTGGGCTTCCCAATATATCATCCCAGTTCAGAAATGTGTCATTTTTCTCCTTGACCCAAATGCCTCCCAGCTGTCCAAAGCCCAAACAAATCTCAAACAGTTTTGTTCAGGGATAGGAAGACACCCCCAGTCCGGCAATCTGGGCTTGGTGTTCTGCTAAATGTTCAGGATGGCATGAAGCAGCCAGTGAGAAATGAAAATTCCCCAGTGACAACACAAGGGAATATTCTAGTATCTGGGGTCCCCATTGCAAAGGAAGAAATTACTAGATCCACAGCACATGGGCTTTGTCAGACTGTGTGTCTTTGCGATTGCCCTCTATGCTACAATCACAAAGGCAAGATTTCATTTCCCCCTAAACACTGCACATATGATAATGGCTTTCAGAATCTACAACATGAGTCTATGATGTCAAAATACCAATGAATGGCTATTGATAATTCAAGAAAGATGGGATGTAGCAATTGCAACTTGAAAGGATTTTGAGTTTGAACATGGCTCCGAAGAGGCTACAACTTTGACAGCGGCCTTCCTTTTTGTACCACACCGCCACTGTCCTATGTGATTGCAAGACTGGACCAATGATATTGGGGGACATTGGTCAATCATAACATTTTTATCCTTCTGGGCATTCCAGGACGAGGTGAAGTAAATGTGTTTAGTCTTCCTTCCTCAGAGAAGTACACTTAAAACCATTTGGAAGGGTGAAAGTCTACATGAGCAAAGTAGGCAAAGTCAGAACATAATTGTGTTTAAGAAACAAACAACAACAAAAAAGTAGCATCATCAAATAAGCTTGGAATGTAGCCAGAGCAACAAAGTATAAACTTACTTGAAAATATATCTTTCATTTCAAAATCACCTAAACATGGAGAAACACTGAACATCAGAGTTGCTGAAATAGATACTTTTATCTATGTATTTCTGTGTTTATGTACAGATTGACATAATAATATATATAATATTGCACAATCATTGTAGGATGTGTGATATATTAGCATTGTAAAAGTGTGAGGAAAAACTTATAAATATATTGACAGCAATATGATGTCATTGTAAAACTATATAAAAATAGAAAATTGTAAAGGCAACAAATTATCTTTTATTTCAGTACCTGACAATAACCACTGTAAATATCATTTTTTGTACAGAATATAAAGTTTTGCATCCTATTTTTTCATTATCACACTATAAGCCCTTGAATATGCTTCATTGTAATTTATGCATAATAGAGCATCATATGTATACACCATAATGTATTTAATCAGTATCTTACAGTCTACTGTTTCTTATTTGATTTTATAAATTATTTAAAAGAAAATGTGTTTAAAATAGTATCATCCATTCTATCTGTATTTTAAACATATTTAAAAAAATTTTTAATGTTTTATTTATTTTTTAGAGAGAGAAAGACAAAGCATGAGCAGGAGTGGGGCAGCGAGAGAGGAAAACACAGAATCCAAAGCAGGCTCCAGGCTCTGAGCTGTCAGCACAGAGCCCAGTGCAGGGCTCAAACTCATGAACCGAGAGATCATGAGCTGGGCCAAAGCTGGATGCTCAACTGACTGAGGCACCCAGGTGCCCCCATTCAATCTGTATTTTAGGTTATTTCTTAGGAGAGACACCTAGAAGTGTAATTCCTTGGCCAAGGGGAATGGAGAGTTTTGAGGCTCCTGATTAATAATGCTAAATTGCTTTCAACAAAAACAAAGTAATTTCAGAAGTAAGAATAATTAGTTCATATAAGAGGCTGAATACAAAATATTCAAAATATTTGAATAAATGACCTTACTCTCTAGAGCTTTGGCTAATAAAGAAAGTTGGGGGGGGGGTGTTGAGGTTTAAGATGAAAGAAGGAAGGACACTGGAAATATTTGAATTTCTGAAGTATTTACATTAATCAACTCACCTTACAATGAATGGCTCTGTTCCTCAGGCACAACGTATCTGCCTACCAGTTAAAATAGTCAATCAAGT
The DNA here is from genome assembly GCF_008692635.1 of Crocuta crocuta. Classification (NCBI taxonomy): domain Eukaryota; kingdom Metazoa; phylum Chordata; class Mammalia; order Carnivora; family Hyaenidae; genus Crocuta; species Crocuta crocuta. The sequence goes on along the minus strand of NW_027529641.1, from coordinate 1,552,120 downwards.
AGCATACTCAGAATGACTCATCTTTGTGTTACTCAATCACTCATTTTTAGTGAAAATATTTTGGGCAAATTCTAAGCACTAACTCAATATTTTTGACCTTTTAATGATGGAGAATATGAGAATTTGATGAAAGCTATTGATTCCCCTAGAAAATACACTTACACACAAAACTTTGCATCCATTATCAGGGGTTCCCAGATCCCCAGGATGCTCTTTGTGCTGTTCATTTAGGTAGTAGTGGCTTTTGATTAAGAAACCCTAAAAATATTATCAGCCTGTCTTCAAAACATTTAAATAGGAAACTGATGGTGACCACATTTAAATGCTGTATCTGCATATCTTTCCATTCACAGAATCATCAAATGCTACTACTTGGAAAAAATTGTAGAAACATTTGGTTGAGTGAGTCTACATATTTTGGGGAACACAGATTTCTTTGAGAACTTGATGAAAACAATGGAACTTTCTCCAAGGGAGAAATGCTTATAGACACAATGAGCCACAACCTTAAAATAGAATTGCTGAATTCATGTGATGAGTTCAAAGACCTTCTGAATTTTCTCCTCAGAATCCAAAGAGTACAGGCCAGAGGCCTCAAGTTTCAATCCCAACACCACTTCAACTGTACATGTGAGGAAAGGAAAACATAGAGTAGTTAAAAGATTGATCCTTACTCATAAAAGGAGTCGCTAGCAATGCTAGAATTACAATCTATATTTTATGATTCCCCAACCAGTGCCATTTTAGACCCATTTTACAGATCAGAACATTGAAATTCAAAGGGGGAAAATAACTTACTATAATCATGTATTGTATGATAAACAGAAGGCAAAGGAGTGATTACATCTCTAGCCTCTGGAGCCTATAGATGGCTCCCTCTCCTTGCCAAGATAACAAATTTGTGTTTGGAATATAAATTTGGGAATAGATCAGTTAACCGCAGATGATCAACTTCTTTAACTCAATGAATGCATTTTTACTGAAATACATTGTGATTAACCACACAAACTCCACACTTAAGAGCTAAACAGGTGTATTTGCATACATAGGCAATTCCCGGTACAGGGGCAGATGTTAGCTTCTCCGTCTGCTTCCCAATTTGCATTCGCAAATATTAACAGACCTGTCATTGAAAACTTTCCCTTCTGTATTTAAAATTTGGCCCTTCCAGTTCTGAAATTTACAATAACCACCTTGTTTCATTCTTGAGTGTGTAGTGCCTACAACCAGCAGAGTCCTTTTAAGTAAATTGAGTGCTTCTTTTGGTCACCCCCTTAGGGCCACTAATTTGAAAACAAAAACATGTAAAATGGAGATGTAAAAATACCCCAATGTGGTGTTACCTTTTACATATCCTAGTTTCCAATTTGGTGACATTACAGTGAGATGCCACGATTCGTCAGGAAATCTACCTTCTTGAACCCAATTATTCAATAAATATGTAGACCCACAAATCCACAGACTATCCCCTGCTACCTGTTAAATCAAAATCATTGCTCTCAAAATCATCAGAGACAATTTAATCCAATGGTAGTTGGCCCTTGGGTAATTCTTTTCCAGACCTTTAGAAAAATACAGGTTGATGCTTCTTAAAGGAGTATCTCCTTGCATGGTGATTGCTCTACTAACTTCTTATTCATAGTCCCTTGTTCTATCTTTCAAGAAAAGGCTGAATCCCAGCCTATTGAATCAGGACACAGATGGATAAATTAAAACTTGGAACTCTGTCAGGGGCCTCCAGAGTTGAGACTTCAGGAAAGTCCAGGCATGCAGCAGACAGGTCATCCGTAACTGAGCGAGGTTCCTTTTTCTTTCCTGCTAGATATATTTAAGGGGCCTATTTTCTTAAACACCCACTTTCTGTCACTCATGTTGTATATAGAAAGGAGAGAAAGGAGATAATCTTTCCTTCTGCACAGAGATGTACATGTCACAGTACACCAGATTTCTAGCTCTCTGGGCTTAGACAGATCATGGAAAGGGAAAAATTAAGTAGGCAAAGAAGCCGAGGTTTGAATCCTAACAATGCGATGACCCTGAGTAAATTGTTTTTTCTTCAATGAGCGTAAAAGCTTACTCGTTTGTAAAATGGAGACAGTGAGATTGCTTTGTTATCTTGTTGGGAGGTATCAATGAGAAAATGCATGGAACACTTAATATCAGGCCCCCCACACGCTAGATATTCAGTCAATGATAGCCATTATCATTGAAGACTACGAGGGTTTTGTATTTTTTTTTTTCTATTTTCGTATAAACTTGGGATATATTACAGCCCAGAGTTTGGCAGAACTGAGATAGCACACTTAAGTCCCAAATACAAGAGAGAACCAAAGTTCTTCCAAAGAACTAAAGAGTTAAGATTACTGTGTATCCCCATCAACCTCCCCTTAATACTGCAAGTGAGGTCGTTGTGGAGTTCCAGAGAATCCTCTATGAAGATATTCAGAAAAAGCAGTACTGGGAGGTCCTTTGCCACTTGATTTTGACACGTTCTGCAATGGACAAAAAATTCCTTTTTGGTGGAGGGACAATCACAGGCTTTATAAACATGGGTGACAGAAGTAGTTGGACATAGTGTGAAGGAGATGCTGTCTAATTTCTCTGCGACAAAAGTCAAATACTTCCTTTGTTTAATCTCTAAAGAAAAAGTCACTCACTTATTTTTTTATTTAAAAAAATCCACACACACCTACAATGTAAGTTTTAGAGAGAATATTTTCCAGCAGGTAGCAGAGAACAGCATACGCTGGTTCAAGCCAGCCTTCAAGCACAATGATTTACTTGAGCTGAGCAATTTTCCATATAATCATGCTTAAAATACATTTTTTGATTGTTGAGATACTACTGGACGAACATGTATTCATTTCCAAAGTCAAATAGAAAAACTATAAAATATGATTGAAGCCATATGTTTTCTTTCTTTCCTGTAAAAAATTACATACATCAAATAAATTGGGGCATGGATTCATAGAAGCCTGCTTACATTTTATTCAAAAATATTTTTAAAGAGCCAGGTGGCACCTGAAACAAGGCTTTGGTAACACTCCCAGGTTACCTTAGGATCCTGCATCACCAGCCTTGAGGCTGGAAACCTTGGGCATTCCAGCTGGTTCCAGTATGATTTCAGAGCTGGTAGACCCAATTAGATACATTTCTCCATCTGCTCATGAGGCTGCTGGTCTAGTTATCATGGACCACATAATGTACAGGGTACATGTGAAGTGGGAAATACCATTAGAACCCTTGAACATCAATTCAATATGTAAAACATGCTAAAAAAATTCAGTCTGACCCCAATTCAGTATTATCGAAGCCCCCATCTCTACAAACACGTTTATGCTATCGTCCTCATCATCATCATCATGTCGTCTTCATTGTCAACTTCATAGTCAACATCATCACCCTTGCTGCTGTCCACTGCATGCCAGGAACCTCCAGGTCTTACCACCTATTACACCAGTTAGGTCTCCAACCCACATTGTGGATTAAATATCCTCAGTACATCCAAGAACAAACTGACGCCTAGAGGAAGCCTTTTGTATTGGACAGTCTTGAATACGATGGAGACATTGTTGCTCTTTTCATGCAAATTCATTGTGTTAGATTTTTCCACTTGTTTTTTAGACAGGTATGGAGTGCCATCCACACACATACCAGTCACAGCGTGGCCACAGAGTCAGAGGTCTTACTCTATAATCCACCAACCTGAGTTAAAATCCCAGTTTGGAAGGGCACCTGGGTGGCTCAGGTGGTTCAGCGTTCGGCTTTAGCCCAGGTCATGGTCTCACGGTTCTTGGGTTCAAGCCCCGCATCGGGCTCTGTGCTGACCACTGGGAACCTGGAGCTTGCTTCAGATTCTGTGTCTCCCCTTCTGTCTGCTCTTCCCCCTCTCACACTCCATCTCTCTCTCTCTCTCTCTCTCTCTCTCTCTCTCTCTCTCTCAAAATAAATAAACTTAAAAAAAAATCCCCAGTGCTGATACTTAACTACTGACTGATTGACCTTGGGCATGTAGCTGTTAATCTCTTTGAGTTTCATATCTCCCATTTAAAGATGAGTAAGCTTAGACCTTTCCTATACTAAGCAAATCAGTGCCTCAAACAGGATAGGTCTCAATAAAACAGTTTGGTTGTTGGTCACCTGAAGATCCACAGTTATTTCTAAGAAGAAAGAGAAATGGTCATGGACAAGAACTTTTACAAACACAGCTAATTTTTATTCACTTGCTTAAAAACAATAGACAAGCCTCCTAATGGTAACTCTGAAGGAGCTCATGGAAAAATGATCAGTCTGGTGACATTAGGATGTCTCCATTGAAAAGAGCAGAAGGCACTGCTCTAACATGTCCTCTGGGTTAGAGGGTAATTCTGCTTCTCAGTATCCCAGTCATTCCCCAGGGCCTGTTCATAAAACCCGGGGCCTGCTTGAACCGGACTGCTGCCCCAGGAATCTTCCCATTTCTGGAAAATGGGGATGGATATCATCAAAATTCATCTCCCCAGAGGGAAGAAGTCCAGTCATAGTAGGTCCTTTGCCTTTTAAAGTGAAAAAAAAGAAACCAAAACATATTTTTACTATTGACGAATATGTTTTTGCCAATTTGCACTTGGAAAGGCATAAATACATAAATAGGGGATTTCCTTTTCTCTGAATAATTAGGAGAAAAACATGTAGCTTTCGGTCAGGGCACATCTGCTTCAGTTTTCCCGTTGTGTATTTAAAGGGAAAGTTGTCGAAAGGAAACCATCCCTTTTGTGCATCCGCTTCATGCCAGAATCCTTATTCGCTGTGATACACATAAACATTTCACACGATCCTCTATAAAAGATATTATGATTTCCATATGGTAACTACAACGATTGTGTTTGGCGTTCATAGTCATTTTATCTGTAAATAAATGTATTTGTATTTATTTTTAATTCAGACTTATTCACAAGACATTTGAGATGCCTCATCCCTTATTTTAAAGAGGAGAAAACTCAACAATGTTAAACGTCTTGCCTTGTCAGAGGGTAAATGGCCAGGGACACATAAGGCTAAATGTTACAGCAGGGACTTTCAGGGTCCAAGATCCATTTTCCTCCCCGCTGTGTGACACTTCCTTATCAGCAAATGTCTAACATGTTCAAATTTCTGTTTCTTTAATTCACAAAGCGCGCTGAGTGCTACGGAAATTCTGGTTGATTTGTTGTTAAGTGTTACTTGCACATTAATAGGAGATCTTGCAAGCAGGATTTATTTTGATCACGGGACTCACTAGGACATTTGAGGAATGGAATGTTGGGTTGAGCGTCGGTTAAGGAGACCAGAATAGAACTCAGTGCTTCAGAGCTGAATGGGGCTTGGAGGATTGAGAGGTCCAGGGCATTTAACCTTGGGTGATTTCTAATGGCCACATGACTCCATTGCAGGTAAGCAGGCTTAACATGAGCAGGGGGTTGAAATGTGTTAGCATCGTTGGACTTCCCTGCCTGCATCTCTGCCATGGACCATAAGAAGAGCTTCTGCCCCTTCCACCTGGGCCCCGGAAGAATTATATATGGAGCAGAACGGAGCCTGAGCCATAACATGGCAGGAAGTGTAGCCCAACTGGATCCGCTGCTTGAAGCTGAGCAGCCTAGCTGACCCCAAACCGACCCTCAGCGGAACTGCAGACACAAAAGAAATAAATGCTTTATTGCATCCTCCACGATTTTGTGGCCATTGTTCTGCAGCGGAGGAAGACTGACCAGAGCCCCTGAATATATTTTTTGATGGTAAAGTAGTAAAGCTATAAAATAGATAGCCATAGTCGAGTCTAATGTTTGTAAATCTAAGGATTAAAAAAAATTATTTCCAGAATACCTGCTTGTTACTGTTCTGTAGAAATTAAACCTCGTTTAAAATAAGGCTTAGAAAATACGGTGCTACATCAAGAGGTGGACAGAGAGTGAAGAATCACCTTCGACTGTTATTATTATGTCATTCATCTGAGCACTGAAGAAAAAAACCCAACAACTCTCATTTGTTCATTAATCTATTCAACAAACTGCTATTAAGCATCTGATGCAGCAGGTAGTGGGTTTTTCAGGAAGAGGAGCCCAGGTGCCAAAGTGAGCTCTCAGCTTAAAAGAGAGACAGGTTCAAACAAACAATAGGTGTACAATGTGATAAGAGGCTTGAAGGGACATGTGAATGGGGCAGATTGTGAAGAAGGCTTTTAAGTAACAATAGCTGAACCGGATTGTGTACTTACTGCAAATCCAGAGCTGATCTGTGTGCTTTGTATCAACTGTCCCATTTAATCTGCAAAACCCTCTGAAATGAAATAGAAATCGCTAATACTGTTTCCATTTCACAGACGAGCAAATGGAGTTCCACAGAGTTAAATAATCTGTTTTGAGTCAGGTATCAGGTAATGATAAGTGTGCATTATTTGAGCTCGTACAGTGCGATTCCAGACCCCACCCTCCTCACCAGGACACCACAGCTAGAGATTAGGTTATACCTGAGCCGATTCTTAAAGGACACATGGGCAGGGCTGCAGTAATTAGCTGGGTTGTTGGGTATCACCTTGTGGATACAGCTAGCTGGCCAAACTCAACATCCCCAGGGCTGTGTAAACTCTGGCTCAATTCGTTTTGATGTGGATACTTACAGGAACCCAAGCCCTCTCTTCTTAAGGATGGAACTAAATGGACTAGCAGCTGTCTCTCCTGCTTATTCACAGAGAGCTTTGACTCACACATTTTCCATCCCTCACCTCCCTTTTATCCTGGAAACCTGCAGTGTCCATGTGAATGACACAGTCAATATCCTGACTCATAGCTCTGGACGTCAACTCCAATAGCTTTTACCTCTATTCCATCAGTACTATGGGATGACCTTAACTTTGACTTTTTCACTATCAGGAACTGTCACTACCCTTTACACTATCACTACCCTTTAAAAGTTAACTATCTCATTCTCTGACCACAAACTCTGGTCCTTATAACTTTCTAGGTCTCGCTGGCTTCCATTAAATCTGCACACTATACCACGTTCCTCAGCACCTTAATTTCTTAGTTTCTTCTAGTCTATCCCACTTTCTTCACTTGCTCTCCTATGTAGCCTGATTAATGAGGTGTATGTCTTCAGTAACTTGGCCGGTTCATCACCTTCCCTCCCCATAGCACCCACCCAATGTATCCAAGGTAGTTTATCACTTATGGACAATTGTACCTTAGTACAAATTTGTGACTCTTAAACCCAACTAGATTTTGTACCATTTAAGAGTGTGTGAGTGTGTGTGTGTGTGTGTGTGTTGAGTTATCTCTCCCTTCTTGACAGCAGTTATTCCAAAGTTTTATGTGTGTCATGGGCCATACTGTGTTCCTTCAAAACTTGTAGGTGGACTCACACCGGTCAGAGTGGCTAAAATGAACAAATCAGGAGACTATAGGTGAGGATGTGGAGAAACAGGCACACTCCCACACTGTTGGTGGGAATGTAAACTGGTGCAGCCCCTCTGGAAAACAGTGTGGAGGCTCCTCAAAAACTGAACAATAGAACTCCCCTATGACCCAGCAGTAGCACTGCTAGGAATTTACCCAAGGGATACAGGAGTGCTGATGCATAGGGGCACATGTACCTCAATGTTCATAGCAGCACTTTCAACAATAGCCAAATCATGGAAGGAGCCTAAGTGCCCATCAACTGATGAATAGATCAGGAAGATGTGGTTTATGTATACAGTGGAATACCACATGGCAATGAGAAAGAATGAAATCTGGCCATTTTCAGCAACGTGAATGGAACGTGAGGGTGTTATGCTAAGTGAAATAACTCAGGCAGAGAAGGACAGATATCATATGTTTTCACTCCTATGTGGAACAGAAGAAACTTAACCGAGGATCATAGGGGAGAAGAAGGAGAGTAAAGGATAGTTAAAGAGAGGGAAGGAGGCAAACCATAAGAGACTCTTAAATGCTGAGAACAAACTGAGGGTTATTGGGGGTCGGGGAGAAGGGAAAATGGGAGATGGGCATGGAGGAGGGCACTTGTTGGGATGAGCACTGGGTGTTAAATGGAAACCAACTTGACAATAAACTATATTAAAAAGAAATTCATAGGTGGAATTCCTAGCTTCCAGTAGCTCAGAATGCAACTAAAGATTTAAAGATATAATTAAGTTAGACTGAGATCATGAGCATAGGTCTAACCAAGTATGACGAGTGTCCTTATAACAAGGGGAAATTTGGACACAGACCCACGCAGAGGGAAGAGCGTGTGGAGACACCCTAAGAAGTTTCCATCTATAAGCCAAGGAGGGAGGCCTCAAAAAGAACCAATGTTTCCAACATCTCTATCTCAGACTTGTAGCTTCCAGAACTGTAAGAAAATAAAATTCTGTTTATACTATTCAGTCTGTGGTACGTTGTTAGGAAAGCCCTAGAAAATATATGCAATTAGCTTCTTTATATTTAGCTGTTTTTCTTGACTTTCTTGTAGCCAATGATCTCATCTTGTACTCCTGGGGGCAACTGGGAGATGTCAGGATTGAATTCTTTAACTGCCTGTCCGTATACCTACAAAACCCATTCCTTTCATTTTTCATTCCAGAGAAAGAGGAGCTTCTATCTTTGTCCAAAACTGATCTTCCATTTTCACTTTGGAATCTATGTTTTCTGGTCTTTTTGAAAACTCATTCCGTAAATGATCTTTTCCCCTTTCCTTTACCCTGAACATTTTTCTCTTTGCCAGCTCTTTTCCTTCCAACGTAGATATATACTAATGTTATGTCTATACTTTAAAACATAATGTAAATAAAACCTTATAATACCCTATGATACCTTAAAGAAATAATTATACATTCTCTTCCCCTTCATAACTGAACTTCTTAGAAAAGAAGCCAACATTTGCTCTGCTCTTCAGTCCATGACCCACTAAATCTACCAAGTATCACATCACTACCCTGAAACTGTTCTGACCAAGTCCCCCAAGATTTCAGAATACAAATACACAGAGTACTTTTCAATTCTCTTTTGACTGCTCACTGGTTCTCAAACCATCATCCACTTATACTCCCAGAAGACCATGAAACGGCATCTCTTTGTTTAGCCTCCAACTTTCCTCGTTCTTCTTTCTCCTTCTGCTTCTTAGATTCTTCGTCATCTTTATTCTCATTAAAAAAAAAAAATCTGTTGACACTCGTGTTGATTCTGCCCAACCCCTCCTTCTTCTTTTCTCCTTCTCCTTCTCTTTCTCTTTTTCTCTTTCTTTCTTTCTTCCCTTCCCTTTGTCTAATGTCTACTTTATATTCTACCAGAGTTTCAACTCCTTGGAGTCATCTTGCTGATGACACTTTTTTCCCCTTCTTCTAGCATCTAAAGTATAGTGGTTAAGCAGCCAAATTATTGTATTTACATTATGGCTCAACTACTTGGTAGCCAGGCAACCATGGGAAAGTCACTTAACCTCTCTATTTTACTTTTTTAATCATTTTAAATAGATTTAATTTGTTTGGTCCAAAAATGAAGTGAGTTAAAATATGGAAAGCACTTAGAAATTTCTGGAACATAATAAACATCAAGTAAGTTGTAGCTATTATTAAATAACTGTCCAGAAATCCCATTCTATATTTAAAAACCACTTACTGCCCCCAGATGTCCCATAAGTACCTCAAAAATCTAACCCAAAGCTCAACTCATCACATCTTTTTACCACAGAATCTTTCCCCCTGGCTGCTTGGTCCGAAAGATTTCCATCACTCTTTTCAGATAAGAATCCACTCTTGTTGTTTGCTGAGGTTTTTCTCTCAACCTTCCTCTCCATCTTCCAACAGTCACCAAGTCCTATTATTTCTACTATTACATTTCCCTCCAGACTGCCTCTTACCTTGCATCTGCTACCATTGTGTAGTGCAGGTTCACATCTTTGATATGTGTGTTGTGTATTTTGGAGAAGTAAAGGGACCATTAAAACTAATGTCCCTTGACTAGGTCCATTGTTCTAGTGCATTACTCCCTTGGCACTCAGGTATGCTTTTATTTTTTTATTTAAAATTTTTTTAAAATTTTCAATGTTTTGTATTTATTTCTGAGAGAGAGAGAGAGAGGGAGAGAGAGGCAGTGTGAGCAGGAGAGGATCAGAGAGAGAGGGAGACAAAGAATCTGAAGCAGGCTCCAGGCTCTGAGCTAGCTGTCAGCACAAAGCCGGACTCAGGGCTCGAACCCACAAACCATGAGATCCCGACCTGAGCTGAAGTCAGACGCCCAACAGACTGAGTCACCCAGACACTCTATTTAAAAAAAAATTTAATGTTTTATTTATTTTTGAGATAGAGAGAGAGAAAGAGAGAGCAGGGGAGGGGCAGAGAGGAGGGGGACAGAAGATCCAAAGCAGGCTCCATGCCCATAGCCCCTATGTGGGCTCGAACTCACCAAATATGAGATCACGACCTGAGCCGAAGTTGGATGCTCAACCAACTGAGCCACGCAGGCTCCCAACAAGGTATGCTTTAAAACAAACAAACAAACAAACAAACAAACAAACAAACACATTCATGTTTCTCCTCTGTTGGAATCCTTTCAACAGTTCTTCCTCAACATCAATGTGATGCCCATAAGAAGCCCCACACCTTGATATAAACACTTGTGTCTACCTTTTGAGCTTAAACACCAACCAAGTCCCGAGCGCGCTCCACAATTCAGTAAAACCCTACCACTTGCATAGGATTATTTGTTAATTTTCAAATCCCCTTTTCCCCCACCTACAATGTAGACTGTAATTGGTGTAATCGGAGGCTTTTAAGACCCCACCTCAACTACATAGCTCTAAAAATACAAGACAAAAATAAATTCAGATAAAAGGAAAGCCTGGATGTACTAAAACTATCGTGAGGGTTAAATCATCCAATTACCTAAGGCTAAATTCTTTCTGCCTTCTTGTAATCTTTCTACCCAATTTCCTCCATTTAACAGGTAACTTCTTTTGAAAATGAATCCTCATCCCCTCCTCCCCACCTCATTTCAGAGCTTGATTCACATTCATTATTCTATATGGCAATTCCTTCCCAAAGCTATGCTTAAAATATTGAGTTTGGACATTACAATAGTAGTCCTAAATTTTTAAAATATCTTTTAATGTTTTATTTATTTTTGAGAGAGAGAGAGAGAGCATGAGCAGGGGAGGGTCAGAGAGAGAGAGGGAGACACAGAATCCGAAGACAGGCTCTAGGCTCCGACCTAGCTGTCAGCACAGAGCCCGACACAGGGCTTGAACCCACAAACTGTGAGATCATGACCTGAGCACAAAGACGGACACTTCACCGACTGAGCCACCCAGGCGCACCTAGTCTTAATTTTTTTTAAGTTACAAATAGATCGATAAAAAAAAAAAATCAATGATACTATGGGTGTAATCTTCAAACTTTCCCGTGAGTGTGTGTGCCTTTGCCTTTACTAGCTTTTAAAGCTATACATTTATAGCAGTTGTAATAAAAAAAAAAAACTGTCTAAAAATGAAACAATTCCCAGGCAGTCGACAACTTATAATATGTAATGGAATCTAGGTGCATGTTCTCTGAGCATAAAACACTTGGCGTTAACTGTTAACTTAATGTAAATGGGGAGGCACCTGCTAGTTAAATGGGTGCCTTAATACAGACCTCCTGGGGATTTGCTATATTCTTGCCAGATGTAACTTTCAGATGTTCCCTCCAGCCTAGATAGCACAACCATTGATGAAACACATAGAAGAATCAGCCATATGACTCTGGAACTCTCTCAGTATCGGTGTTGATGGAATTATGTTTGAACTTCACTCTCTTTAACAAGATCTGAGGAATCTTCCCACATCTCAGTGTGCATGGTTGTTTAAGTTTTTCATTTTTGGCTTCGAGCAGCCAGGCTTTCTCTGTCTTTTCCTTTCCCAACAACTTCCCTGGCTTTGTCCCCACGCACCTCTCTATTTATCTCTGCGAATGCTACCGCTTTGTTTATAGTATGGGTGACAAGACACAAACCAGGGATTGGGAAGAGTAAGTGGGAAGGCGCTGACTCGAAGTTGCCTTTTAGGAAATGTGCTATAACTAACATTTGCATCTGGCATTTTGTAGCCCCCTCATCTTATGCTATGTGTGAATTCCAGTCGGGTGATTCATCCTGACATGGGAGTTCTTTGCTTCTTCTACCCTGCAAAAATGTGAGAGAATGAGGGGAGAAGTTTCTCATTCCTTCTGATTTTTCTAAGCAATCTTTATTTTTTTCCCATAGCCATGAAAGAGATTTTCCGATGAGAAATGTTGCAGTTATGACATAACGGTTCCATGTTTCACAACCCACTGCTCTCCTTGTTGCGCTTCCCACCCTCATTTCTCACAATTCAAAGTAAATTGTGAGATACTAGCACAATTAAGGCTCTGGAAAGAGGAAAACTGTGTATTATGGCCTTGATAACCCTTTATGGAGAGCAAGTCACAACTCTGCCACAAATTCCAATTTTAGAGTTGGATTCAACAATGGTAGTGAATAGAAGAAACACAGGAAAGCAGATACGTGTTTTAAAATCATCTTGACCAGAAATGTTTATCTAGACACATTAGGCTCCGGCAAGATGTCTATCATCTCCTCCTTCCATATATTCCAGTGTGGTCAGAATAGCCCTTATCTACTATCAGAGGACTATTACAACCTTATTTTGGAAAGGTCTCCTTGGTCACACGCACCTTAAGCGGGAGAGGAAGGCAACTGATTGCATATTTTTTTTAACTGAAGTCCTTTCTGTAGAACAATACAAATTATATTTATACCATTGCTTGCAAAGATTAAGTTAAATGGAATTGTCACATCCACTGGGATTGAGATTGAAAATGTCTTTGTTTAGTAGGCAATGTGCCTATTTCACTACCCAGGTAAAGCAATGAGCAAAAGGGAAAACTAAAACTGTTGAAGCAAGAAATCCACCTAGACATTAAATAGTTAGAATGAAGATGCTAGTAAGACCATGGATTTCAGGTAACTTGTTCCACAAGTGTTCTGCAAGACAAGCAAACATTTCTAACAAATTTTAAATTGATATAAAAGACTGATGTCTTGCAATACAAATCATATGTGATGCCAAAGGTCACATGATCACAACTGGGCCAATGGTTCCTGAAATTCGTTTTGAATTACACGCATCTTTCCAGAATGAATTATGCTTGCAAACCAAGGTGATTTGTACTAATATTTGTACACGATCTAATTTCGATCAAGTACATAAAAGTATTAAGACTGTGTAGTCCTTCACTTACAGAGATGCTGTAAAAGAGAAAACATTACTAGGAACTTTTCATGTCCAACATTTCATCCCCCTATGCTTACAAGATGATATATCTCCAATCCATACCCATTTTCTATTTTCATTTCCATTCTTGGTAGTTTAGAATTTCGTTATCTTTTCTAGTATTACCAGCCCTCTATCTTACCTACCTGCCTGGAGTCAAACTTCTCCAACTCTTTGTACAACCACCTATCCTTATATCTGAACTAATTCAACAAAGTAATGGGAATTTTTTATTTGAAAATGACCAAAAAAATTTTAAAGTATCTAAACTAAAGAGGAAATTTATTGAGCCATGCAGATAGGAACTGTAAATAGTTAATACAGATGTGGCTGTCAAACTACAGATTAATAAGCTATAGTCAGGAATGTATTACTTTCTTAATTTCATAACCTTAATTAATTATGTTTGCCTTATCTCTCAGATAAAGTCTCTTGGTGTGGTAACAAGATGGTTTTAGGAATTGTGACACAAAATTCCACTCTACTAAGCACCCCACTAGAAAAATGGGATGCTTAATATATTTGAGGGGAAACAAACAAGTTTTGGGGACAGATAATGGTTAGCTCTGAGTAAGTTATGTTTCATCCTTGAATAATTAAGTGTAACGTCCAGGGGAAAGGGATCTTTCAAATGAATTAATCTGGGTTGAGAACCCAAAATCTATCAAATATCCAGTGTACAATAAAATATTAGCAGACACATAAAGAAACAATACTATATGAGGGAGCAAAAAAACAAGCAAGCAACTGACCAACCAAACAAAACTGGCAATGAAAACGTGTTCCAGGTGTTCCAGGTGTTGGCTTTATGAAGCATACAATTTAAAACAACTACTTACTATGTGCAAGGAGATAAAAGACATAATGAAAAAGTTAGGCAAAGAGCTGAAAATTATAGAAAGAACCAAATAAAAATGTAAACGAGATTAATAACTCAATTCATTTAACAGAAGTTTGGACACAGCTAAAAAGAGAATTAGGGAGCTGGATATTACTTTAGAAGGACATATACAGAATTAAGAATGGAGAAGCCAAATACTGCAAAAGGAGAGAGTGAGGTATTTGTAGATACAGTTACTAAGTTATGAAATACACGGGTTAAAATCTCAAAAAGAAAGAAAAAGAGAATAAGTCATTAAGAATAGTTGAAGAAATAATGAATGTGAATTTTCCATACTCAGGATAGGTAGTATAGCACAGAATTTACTATCTTATTACTCTAATATTAGTGTAGTGGGATAGTATGTACAGGATAGGAAGTATAGGTAGTCTGTGTGGAAAAAAAATTATAGATGGAACCTCAGAAATGCAGAAAAGAAACAAAAAGTACCAGCAAGATGATGGGTGGGTGGTCAAATAAAAATAATTATAGTGTATATTAAACAACAATATCTTCTTCATTTTCTTTTATTTTTATTTCTATATATTTAAAAAAGTTTTAAACATTTATTTATTTCCCAGAGATAGAGAGAGACAGAGCATGAGTAGGTGAGCAGCAGAAAGAGAGGGAGACACAGGATCTGAAGCAGGCTCCAGGCTCTAAGCTGTCAGCCCAGAGCCCAATGCAGGACACAAACTCATGAACTGTGAGATGATGACCTGAACCAAAGTCAGACGCTTAACTGACTGAGACACCCAGGTGCCCCATATCTTATCAATTTTAAAATATAAATTATAAAATACACAGAAATGTGTGTATTTGAACTGTGGAAGGTAAAAAGAATTAAGAGTGTGATTTCTATGGCAACTCTCAAAAAAAGTAAAAGATACAATTTCCAAGCTAAGAGAAAGAAAAGTTGGATTAATAAAAGATAACTAACCAAAATAAAGACAAAAGAGTGAAGAAATGAAATTAGTAAATGATATGCTTAGTCCCAATATATCAGAAATTATGTTAAATATAAATTGACTAAGTTATTTGATTAAAATAAAAAGACAATTGGGCCACCCAAAAAAATCCTCAAAATCAAATTCTGTGCTGTGTACAAGAGACATCTAAATTATAAGAATACAGAGTTATTTAAAACCAAAGAATAGAAAAAGATGTACAATGCAAACACTAACTAAAAGAAAACTATCATGCTATGTTAATATCAAAGAAAGTACACATTACAGGAATATTGACAGAGATTGAGAAGGATAATCCATAATAATAAAATTTATCAAATGGGATAATGTAACTGTCTCCAGTAAAGTTGTCAGAACCACAATGAGAAATAGAAAACTCCAGAATCACAGCGAGTGAATTTATTAAATCTCTCTCCGTCACTGACAACATAAGTAGGCAACAAAAAGTACCAGTAAGAATACAGAAAGTTTGAGTTACATTATTGAAAACTCGGGCAAAATTTTGTCAAAATTTGTCCATATAGTACATCACAAAGCAAGCCTCAACAGAATTAAAAAAAAAAAGAAATCATGGAATATAATCTCTGAATACAATGTTATTAAACTGGGAATCAATAACAACAACAAAAAAATTGAAACCTCTGTATGTTTGAAACCAAGAAATAGAATTCTAATTAATCCATGGGTAAAATCAAAATGGCAGTTAGACAACATGGATTGCATAATAATTAAAATTCTACATATAGCAGATGTTGTATTACCTGTTTTAATACAACAAATTGCTTCAGTTTCAGTAAGGGACTCTTTTAAGTTGGCTTCTGTGTCCCTGTGACATTTCCCAGTCCCTCCTTTTGTTTAGTAAGCATTTCCTCATTTTTCTGGCACTGCAAGGTACTCTAAGGCTCAGCTGTGTTATTCCTGTCCTTGTTCTAGAAACATCAATTTCACCAAGATGCTCTACAGCTATCTTTATGTGAGACCTAATCTTTATTGAGTAAAATGACAAATCTACATTGTACTGCTCAATGAGTATTTTACCTATACATACACTTGTAACTTCTTCCTACTTCAAGATACAGACAGACTTCATCACTCTGGAAAGTGCTCTCAGACTCTTTCTCAAGCAAAAACTCCCACTCTTCTGACATCTGTCACCCTGTTTCATTTTGCTGGTGCTTGAATTTCATCTAAATGGAATCATAGGGCACCTGGGTGGCTCAGAGTGTTGAGCGTCTGTCTGACTTCAGCTTAGGTCATGATCTCATGGTTTGTGAGTTTGAGCCCCATATCAGACTCTCCACTCTCAGCGCAGAGCCTGCTTCGGATCCTCTGTCCCCCTTTCTCTGTACCTCCCCTGCTCGCACTCTCTCTCTCTCTAGAAAATAAAGAAGTATTAAAATAGATAAATAAATGGAATAATCTAGTTTTTACACTTTTGTTTCTAGCTTCTTTCATTTAATATAATTTCTCTAACATTCATCTATATTGTGTATATCACTAGTTCTATTGCCAGATTATATTCCCTCATATGCGTATACCATAAATTGTTATCCTTTCTCTTGTGGACATTTAGTCTCCTTTTTTTTTTTTTTTTGTTTTTTTTTTTTTTGGTTGTTGTTGTTTGTTTGTTTTTTAATTTATTTCTAGGAGAGAGAGAGAGACAGTGTGAACAGGGGAGGGTTAGAGAGAGAGGGAGACACAGACTCTGAAATAGGCTCCAGGCTTGAGCTGGCAGTTAGCACAGAGCCCGACGCGGGGCTCGAACCCACAAACCGCGAGATCATGACCTAAGCGAAAGTCGGACGCTTAACCGACTAAGCCACCCAGGCGCCCCTAGTCTCCTTCTTTTGTTGTTGTTGTTGTTGTTGTTGCCATTATGAATAAATATGACTAAGGTGTCTTTTGGTAGACATAGACCCTCACTTAATACAATGTTTTGTAGATGCAGTCATATTATTATATGTATCAGCAGTTTATTTCTCATTAATGATTACTGACTAGTATTAATTACATTCTGTGAATGTACCAGAATGTGTTTATTCACTCACCTGTAAATGAATTGTTTTCTCTGAGCAATTCTAATTAAAAGTTTTATAGACGGTCACATGTAGCTGTTTGTGTGGATACATTTTGGTTTCTCATTGGTGAAGATCTAGGTGGGAGGAATCCTGGGTCATAAGATGAGAACTTGCGAAAATGTCTTCCAAAATGGCTGACTTATGTTTTCCTTCTCACCCACAAAGCAGGAGTTCCAATTGTCCCACATCCTTGCCAGTACTTAGTATCATCATTTTTTTAACCATTAGAAGTGATGTGTAAGTGTCTCATCGTGGATTTAATTTGTATTTTCTTAATGACCAATGACTTTGAAGAGCTTTTCTTACACTCATTGCTATGTCTCATTTCATAAAAGTGTTGGCTTAAATCATTGACCCACTTTTGTATTGGATTGTTTTCTTATTGTGAACATTGTTTTTCTTTTTATTGTGAGCTTTCTTTATAAATTTTGAATACTAGTTATTTAGCAGATTTTTGTTTTGTAAATATTTTATCCTAGAATGTTGCCTGTATTTCATTTTAGTAAAGGTGTCTTTATAAAAACAAACGCTTTTTAACTTTGCAGTACAATATATCACTATTTTTGTTTGTTTCCTGCTTTTTTGTTTTCTAAGAATGCTTTGCCTGACATAAAGTCACAAATATTTTCTCCTACTTCTACAGATTAATGGTTAGGAGTATGGAAGTATTCAAGAATAATTTGGGATTTTCTTATTTCTCCATTCAGGACTATTAGTTTTTGCTTCATGTATTTTGAAGCTTAATTAGGATCTTACAGAGTATAAAAAGAAAAACCAATGAACCGACCAACAACAATATAGTATAATAGGGTATGTAGGACAGAATTTGGTCTTGCCCAAGGAGAGGTCTAGCCTAGTTCCCAACTCCTGAGAGGTGACATTTAACCACTTGGAATTTTCCAAGAGATAGTTATTCATGGTAATATCTCCTCAGATTGTGTAGTAGGTCAATCAATAAATCATCCCTACCAACAAAACCCTGATAAAACCCTGGACATCAAGTTTCAAGTCAGATGAGCTTTCCAGATTGACTATTATATATTATATACATTATAATTATATTATATATACACACATATATACATAAACATATATACATATACATGCATATGCCACATAGTGTTGTCAAAACGGTAATGTATTCTGAGGGTAATATAAGTTTTATGTTTGGGACACTCCCAGACTCTGTCCTATGCATCTCCCTCCTCGGCAAATTTTAAGGTATCTTTTCCTGTAATCAGTTGTATCTGTAGTACAACAGCTTTTAGTGAGGTTGGTGGGTCTTTTTATGAATTATCAAGACACTGGGGAAACCTCTGTGTAGTTGGTATCAGAAATGAAGTCAGTCATTTGTAGACTGTAGACTAAATATGTCTACATTTGTATTTGTAAACTATTTCCTCTAACTTCATAGCTGGACCTGAAATTCCCGCAGTTGGCTCAGAAATTTTGTCAAAATGTAGAAGTTTGTAGTCTCTGTCCTCAACTCACAGCTCAACCAATTCCAGGTGCAGAGCCTTATATAATTTTCATTAGCAACCTAAATCAAGGTCAGGATTGTTTCCTGCCCCTGCCTATTCTATGAGGAATACACCACATTTGGCTATAAATACAAGTGATTTATGTAACTAGAAAACTCAACTGCATACCACTATTACAAAACTACTGAGACACTCTTCGTTTTCTTTCATATTCTTGCTACATTATTTTTATAGGTATTTCTGATCAAATTCAGGCCATTTTAAAGAATATTATTAAGTTCTTTTCCAAAAGAGCTGTACCCACTTACATTACTATCAGCAATTTGCAAGCTTGCTGATTTCACCACATTCTTTCTATCACATTATATTATTTCATATTCATTTTTCATAGCATGATGGAAATAAAATAGGAAATTAATTTTTGATTTGGTTATCATGTTAAGCACTGTTTCATGTTTATTGACTGTATTTCTTCCACAGAAAATCTGTTCATGTGCTTTTCCTGTTTTTCCATTGGATAAACAGTATGTTTTCTGATTGACTTTAAAGCTCTTTAAATTAAATGTATTACATCTGTCAACAGTACTGTAACGAGTTTCCAAATTATTCACTTGTTTTCAGTACCTTTACCTTTGTAAAATATAGAACTATATAAAGAAAGATTTATATATTTGAATATATATTATGTTCTCATTGAGGACGTCTTTGACACAGAAATTTCACTTTTAAGAATGTTTCCTAAGTATTATTTATGCACAAAATTGATTATCATAATGATGCTTTAAAAATTTTTTATATATTTCTTTAAGTTTTTAAATATAATGTATCGACAAATTGGCTAACATACAGTATATAAAGTGTGCTCTTGAGTTTTGGGTAGATATTCGTGGTTCCTGGCTTATATACAACACCCAGTGCTCATCCCAACAAGTGCCCTCCTCATAGCCCATACCCCATTTTTCCCTCTCCGCCACCCCCCTCATCCACCCTCAGTTAGTTCTCTGTATCCGAGAGTCTCTATGGCTTGCCTCCCTCCCTCTTTGTTTGTAACTTTTTTTCCCCTTCCCCTCCCCCATGGCCTTCTGTTAAATTTTTCAAGTTCCACATATAAGTGAAAACATACGATGCTTTTTTAATTGAAAGCCACCTAAATGTCCCCATATAGGATAATATTTAAATGACGTATTCTCAGAAGTCTGCAATCAAATACTAAATATCTTTTTTAAAAAATTAGGGTGCCTGGTGACTCCGTTGGTTGAGCGTCTGACTCTTGATATCAGCTCAGGTCCTCATTCGTGGTCATGAGCTCGAGCCCTACATTGGGGTTCATGCTGAGTGTGAAGCCTGCTTGGGTTTCTCTCTCCCTCTCTCTCTCTCCCTATCCCCGCATTTCTCTCTCTCAAAATAAACATTAAAAAAATAAAATAAAAAATTATGTTGTGAAAACAGTTAATAGTATAACGTTGGTTGGAAAAGAAAAGCATGATTTAAAACTGTGTAAGTCTAGATCTGAAAAAGGAAAATATGTTCTAAATATATATATATAAACACCTCTATATATTATATATACACCTCTCTATATACATGGCATATTTTATAATATATATATATAGGAACATTTTATAATATATATATTAGAGAGAACATGAGCAAGGGGGAGGGACAGAGAGAGAGAGAGAGAGAGAGACTCAAGCAGACACCATGCCCTTGGATCATGACTTGAACTGAAATTAAGAGCAAGACACTCAACCAACTGAGCTGCCCAGGCACCCCTTCTCCTTTAAGAATTGTATTGAATATTCTGGGTCTTTTGCCTCTCTATAGAAACTTTATAATCACTTTGTTGATATTTACCAAAAAGTTGCTGGGATTTTTATTTGGACTGCATTGACTCTATAGATTATTTTGGGAAGAATTGACATCTTAACTACATTGAGTCTTCCAGAATTCATGGACATGAAATACCTCTCCATTATTTCATCTGAGTTTTACAGTTTTCCTCATATACGTCTTGTAAATATTTTATTATATTTAAACCTAAGTAGTTAACTTTTTGGTGTTGACGTAAATAGTATTGAATTTTATATTTCAGATTCCAGTTGTTTATTGTTGGTATAGAGAAAACAATTGGCTTTTAAATAAAACATATTTATTTATCTTTTTAAAGTTTTTATCTATTTAAGTAATCTCTGCACCCAACCTAAGGCTCAGACTCATGACCCCAAGACTGAGAGCCACATGCTCTTCTAACTGAGCCAGGTGCCCCAATAGCATTTATTTTTGATTTGCTTATAGTATACTTAGAGGGCTAAATGAGAAGTGGCCATTTGTATTTGTATCTCAAAAGAAAGCTCCTGGATGATGTGACCAGACATGATTTCTGGCCGTGTTGGCCAGTGGCTGTCAGTCTAAGCCATATACAGTTCATCACGGCATTAACACTTCATATTCAAGACTCGATCATAGATTGTTGACAGCTATTATCAAACCCCATCAGGAAAATATGGGCCTCATCTAATAAAACGCATTTCTTTCCAAGGAGACATCTTCTCACAGAGCCGCAGGTTTTCTGGGATAAGATGAAGTCTGTGGTCTCAGGATCCTTTCCGTCGTTACTGTAAAAGCACCCATGTTTGAAGCAGCAGTCTTCCGTAAACCCCGGATGAACGTCAATAATCTGACAGTACTTGAAGAATGCAGTCTCATCATTGGCATATTTAGCCAAAGTGAGATTTATTTCTCTAGTCCATGGGTGTCTGCATTAAGAAGTGTGTTCATTCTTCTTACTGGGGTCTTTTCACTAGAGAGAGAAAGAGACTCCGTCAATAATAGGCTGAGGCTTCTCACTAAGTGGCAACCATTAACCATTTGGCACGCATATGCCAGGGAGTGTGATCTGTAAAGTTAGTGAGCAAATTCCTTCAATACCTGACAACGGAACCCTCCTCATGGATCATATGCACATTATGAGGAGTAGTTTTGTTTTTTGTTTTTTTTTTGGGGGGGGGGACAACACAGTAAAATACAATTAAAAAATACAACTAAAATTGATGTTATAAAATTACTTTTTAATTTATGCTTCCTGTTCACAGCACACTCTCAGAACAAATGGTAAAATCTAGATATTAAAAAAGGAGGTAATTAGGTTGTTTCCCGAGGCTTCATCAGCACCCTGAGCGTTACTCTCTCTGTTACTCTAACTCATACTAATTCTCATGGATGGAGTTTCCGTGCATTTCAGAGTATCAGAGAAACGTCCCCGATTATAAACCGAGAGTTTCTAGGGAATTGGTTAAATCTTTAAGATTTGTTTTATTTGTGTTTATTTGATTGTTTTAACAGCGGGAATGTAGGGAACCTGTGTGGCTCAATCGGTTAAGCATCTGACTTCCGCTCAGTTCATGATCTCACAGTTCTTGAGTTCAAGCCCCATGTCAGGCTCTATGCTAACAGCTCGGAGCCTGGAGACTGCCTCAGATTCTGTGTGTCCCTGTCTCTCTGTCCCTCCCCTTGTTCACACTGTCTCTTTCTCTCTCAAAAATAAATAAAAACATTGATTTTTTTTTTAAAAAGGTGAGAATGTGAATATTGAGGTTGTAGTCTAATTTTATATTTAGCCTATACCTAATCTCCTTAGTCGGTTCTATTCACATCAGTACATTCAATATTGAATATGTAGTTAGAATTATGTTAAAAACCTGGAGATACAAAGATGAATAAAATCATTTCCCTGACCTCACAGAGTTCATAAGTCTAAGAAACATTCATATATAGACACAGCTATTCAGATCATCAATACAATTCTTCCCTTTCCACACTCACCAATATAATTTTAGGATCAGGAAAAATTACAAAAGGTCCTAATGTTCTCTGCAAATGTTCACATATAAGAAATAATAGACTTTTACTCTGTTATCAGCGCACATTCAACCCAAGATCAAAATGGAATTTACTAATTGACAAATTTACAATTTTTAAAATAATGCATTGTTCAATACAATGCATGTTTTCTGTTAGAGTTGTTTTAAAGGTCATTGAATTTGATCCAAAAATCTTTTGTACTGATTATTTTTAGGTTGCCAATCTGGTAACTTGGGTCATGTCACTCTTTTCTTTTCTTTTCTTTTCTTTTTTGTAACCAAGCAAGAACTTTAAATTTCCTTTCCTAATTCTACAAATAGAATTTAATTTTTTACCCAGAGATAATCTTCCTTCATCAAAAAAAAAAAAAAAAGAAATTTGTCATATATATGCTTTGACCTGATCTGCGGCTCAAATGTACATTTTTATTGTATTGTAAATACATTCAACAACATAGACTTAAAAGGAGTTGTCCATATCCCTCAGTTTTGCTTAATTATTGATTTAGCTGCATCCAGAGTTTAATAGAAATATCCCATACCTGACTACAATTAAGGTAAACTTCCATAGATCCCATGTAATCAAATATCCATTCTCATCCAGTCAACTATATCCAGGATGGAATCATGCTATCAAGATATGGTTATCAGAGACCCATCTTTATAACAAAGGAACAGAAGGAAAGAATGTGGTAAATATACAACCAGAAAGTGATCAATGTCATTTCCTTATGTGGAGAATGAGCACCTCTTCCAGTTTTCCCAGGAGATTCCAGTCTTAAGCAAACTTTCCTCAGACAATGATGATTCACAGTGTCCTCTCTTAGTCTGAAAGACACTGTGCTGGCTTGGACAAGGAATTATCTGATATGCTTTGACTTTACCTTTTAAATTCATGCTTCATTTTGGCTATGATTATTGTTTCTGAAAGTCTTTTTTTTTAATTTTTAATGTTTATTTATTTTTGAAAGGCAGAGACAGAGTATGAGCAGGGAAGGAGCAGAGAGAGAGAGAGAGAGAGAGAGAGAGGAAAACAGAGTTTTGAAGCAGGCTCCAGGCTCGGAGCTATCAGCACAGAGCCGGGCATGGGGCTCAAACTTACGAACCGCGAGATCATGACCTGAGCCAAAGTTGGATGCTTACCCACTGAGCCACCCAAGTGCCCCTGTTTCTGGTCTTAAAATGAAATTGCTTCTAAGATTTTAGTTTATCAAGTGCATAAGGAATGCTTATAAATATGGACAAGCAGGTTAAACTTTAGATGATTTGCAAAAATGTAGACCCATGTAATTCCAAAATACCTACATGTAAATCGAAATAAGAAACAATTTATCCAGTTCTTCACAACATTTAGAACTTCTGGTCAGTTAGATAAAGCACTGGAATCTTACACAGTACTTGTCACAGATTTTTTTTTTTTTTTTTTTTAGATTTCAGGGGGCCATGTTGACTTTCTAGGATGTATTTTCAAGATCTTTTTTTTTTTTTAAATCACGGCTGTGACTAATTTTAAAACAGCTTTCATCTGAATGCAGAGAATGACCATGATATTCAGAGAAATGGAGAATGGAGGTGAAGCTTTCCAAGGAAGGATGAGTCAGTTTTAGGAATAAATAGAATTTTAGCTTGTTTGGGACTGTTCTTTAAGTCTAGAACACCCAGATCAAACAATGAAAGGCTTAGTATTAGTTATTCAGATGGAATAATCAGTTGGGGTATTCACATGGTAAGCACAAGGAGGAGGAGGAAAGAATCTAGACCTGATGTCTTCTAAGCAGGTATTTTCTAGGAAATTGTTTTGCCAACTTTGAAAGTGGTGTTGGCAGCTTTTTAATGAGTGCTAAATATAGAAGTCTGAGCTCTGAACATTATTATTGGTAAAGACATGGACCAAGATTATGAAACTCACAGACAAAAATGTGTGTCCCTGACCACAGAACTGTATAGATTGCACTCTGGTTTCATTTCCCTTCCACCCTCTAACTCCAGAGAGAACCAGATATGCAAATTGGAACCAAAATGTAAACAAAGATTCAATCCCATGGTACAATCCTCAGAGGAATGAAAATGCTCAGAAGAAAAGAAGTTTATGAACTCCGTGCTCAGTGGAAGCAGGCTACAAAAGAGTTGAGCTGTCCTTCTAGAAAACAAAAATTAATTTGCTTTGGCCAAATTAAAATTAATTAAAATTATGCAATGTTGCCCTTGTGTTAATTTTAACAGTGAGGTTGTTGTGATTTAAGGCTACAATTAGTTCTAGTGTTTGAAAGAGAAGCTCTGTAATCGAGACAGGACACTTTAATAATCCTGGTTATAAACATTTAATACATCATCTTTAGGGACTCACAAACACATTGTAATTAACTTTTACAACTGAAATAAATCAGATTGCATTAGCATATTGCAAAGGAAAAAATCATTTGCATGATTGAAAACAGCTTCAGAAAATTATGTATAACAGGCTTCATGCAAACACCAGCACAACTTTTACCAGGTTTCTTGAATGGGGATTATTTTTAACAAGTACAGTTTAGGATTCCTCAGCTAATTATAGCTTTTGCCATACAAGGAAATATCCTGGTTCTCAAGAAGTAGCAAAAGTCACTCTGTGGTCAGTAGGACCATGTCCAGCCTTATTGTAAACTAACTGGGAAACATTCATATGAAATTACAGCATGTAGGTGCTCTGTAGCTACTGCTATGCTCTGAGCAAGTATTTTGGTCAGGAAAAAATAATTTTTATTTATGTGCTATTCCCGTTTCTAGTGCTAAAATCATTAGTGGGAAGTGCTCTCTCTCCAGCACCTAGCCTGCATCATAGCATGTCAACCCCTTCTTGATTGTTTGAGCTTTCATTGAGAAAATGGCAGTCTGTGTGTTCACTTTGGGAAGAATAAAATGAATTAATCTGTCATTAAATATGAGCTATTATTTTTGCCAAAGAGTTTTCAGGTCAAGTGAACTGATTTTGTTTTGTTTTGTTTTTAATTTTGTTTAGGTTTATTTACTTACCTTGAGAGAGGGAGAGAGCATAAGAGAGGTCACAAGTGGGGTAAAGGCAGAGACAGAGGGAGAGAGAATTCCAAGCCGGCTCAGCCTCTCGATGAAAAGCACTATGTGGGGCTCAAACTCACAAATTGTGAGATCACGACTGAAGCCAAGATCAAGAGTTGGCCATCAAACTGACTGAGCCACTCAGGTGCCCAAGTGGACCAGTTTGATACACTATTGATCCTATGGCTCTGATCACTCATTTTGTCTATGAGTGATCACTGGTGGATGGGTAGTTATTAAAAACACAGAATCTGTAGTCATGTTTCCTGAGTTTAAAACCTTGTTCCACCACTTACTCTGTGACACTGATGTCTGAAACATAGTAAGCACTCAATAAACATTCATGATTATCACTGTATTTTTTAATTTTGTTGACTATCCTTAGGTCATTGCATAAAAGAAGAAAAGGATCAGTTCATTGCTGTCTGGAAGTTTTTGACTTTCCAACATAGAATTTATCCAGGGCTTTTCACAACTACACAGTGTGGCTCCTACCCTTCCACTCATTTATTGGGTTAATACTGTGTCCCTACTATGTACAAAACATTAGATGTACAAGAGAGGACATGTGTGAGGCTTCAGCACTGAGGCCAGGGTAGAGAAAGCAAAATCTGGAGTCAATCAAAGGACGAGAAGCCTTATCAAGTTACGAAATCGGAGTGAGAGGGATAGCCAAGTTCAGATTCCAGGTGTGAGGTAAAGCAGCTCTGACCTCCCATCCCACCCCCCACCCCACATACCCAAAAAGAGAGGAGAAAACAAGCAGTCAATTGCCAAGTACAGAAGGAAAAACAAAATCAACGTTTGTGGATCACTCTTTGGTCCAAAGTAAAGAACAGGACAAGGCATATTGGTGAGGATCTGAGTTGCATTTAGGCTCTGCTCCCAGGACAATCCTAAAAATAGTCTTTTCTCCCAGCTAGGTCATGTGAACAATTAACACCAAAATAAGGACAACATGATTTTGGAAGGAGTTGAATTCTGGGTGGAGATTGCTGAAGTTAAGTTAGAGATGGTCTTTGGAAAACCGAATCAGACAGAAAGAGTTTCATTTCTGTTAGGTAGAATCTGATAAAAGACAGATTAGTGGCTTCCCTTCAAGTTAAGTATTCCTATTCAGATTTCTATTTAATCTGGATTCTAGAAATAGACAATGAATGAACTGGAAATACAATTTACTGTTAAAAGTTCTTCTCCATTTGGGTCTTTGTTTTAAAGGAAAAAGAAGGATCCCCTATTCTACCCCATTTGGGGGGAAGCGCCTGGACTCTTTAAATGGGAAATTTCTCATTTCTCCTGAGGCTACAGTTTATTGACTGAAAAGAGCAGTAGCTTAATTAACAGAAGAAATGAAGCCTATTGCATAATTAACTAGACATTTACCTAAAATCAATAATCTAATTGCCACACCTACATAGGGGATAATTTTCATTCTATTGAAAACGATTTATTTATATCTATGTGTTAACAAGGTGATTGGTGGTTTGTTTAAGAACTAACCCCATCTGTAAAGTGATAATTTATTGAACAATCAATTAATCTTTTTAGTATTGCAAATGTAAACAAGCAATGAAGAGCCACACTGTCTGCTTTTGAAAGGTCAAATTTAGGAGACTTCCATCCTGTGTTCTCTCTCAGTCACCACTAAGACGTATGAGTAATGAA
Source organism: Crocuta crocuta (assembly GCF_008692635.1). Classification (NCBI taxonomy): domain Eukaryota; kingdom Metazoa; phylum Chordata; class Mammalia; order Carnivora; family Hyaenidae; genus Crocuta; species Crocuta crocuta. Next base: position 1,524,850 of record NW_027529641.1, on the reverse strand, counting down.
TAAGATTTTATTTTACCTATCCCTTTGGACTTGTTACTTTCATGGGGAGCCAATAACATGCAAAATATTTGTGAATGCATAAATCACCAATTTAAACTTGTATCCCATCCTTACAATGGGTTCCTAATCTAAACTGTGTTTCCCATTTTAGAGATACACATCATTCTGTCCCAATATACCCAGCTCTAGATATACTGTCTGGGCTTTTAATCCAACGTGTGAAGAATTGTTTCATATCTAGGAGATTGAATTATAACCTTTATCTAGGAATATGAGTCCATGTCAAAAAGCTGTAAGTTGAAGTTGAGTTAGTATTTCAGTCTACATGCTTGTCCAAAGTCTATTTTATTCTTTTCCTTCTGCACAACTGGGTGTGAAGTTTCCCAAGACTTAAGGCACTTCCTGTTTTATGACTATTCTCAAAGCAGTTCATTTCTTAAAATATTGTCATAGCTTAGTTTGAATTCTCTTGCATCTATCTTCAAACTTTTCAGAAATCAAAACATTTATACCAAGATACTCTAATCCACTAGCAACAGAACTACAATAATTATGGTATCGGCCTGTGTGTGGTGCGGAGGAGGAACAATTTAAAGTGTCCACGCAAATCTCTAAGACTTGGTTTCCAAAGATCCTTACAAACGTCAGAAGATGGATCATATGTGCTATAGGGCGACCAGGGAGAGTGTCACGGAGGAACACCATATACCAAGCTGATAACGTGAAAAGAAGATTCTAGGTCGGAGGCCAGGTTTCTAAGTTGGGATTCTAGCACAGTGATTCTTCATGTAGGCTTTTAGGGAGGGAGGGCAAGGGGTCCATGAAATTGGATGGTCAAAATTGGATGGATGCATCTTTATTTTCACTGGATTCTAACTGAAAGGTAGCATTCCCTTTCATTATGAATGTGGATAAAACATAGTAACAGTATTAACAATGCTTATGATTTGTCACCAAGAGATGGATACAATTCTATTAAATTAAATATGTCATAGATACTTCATAGCATCATTTTGCTCAATATATCTTTAACAGGATGGTACATATGGGACCTGTCCCTGGATCTTGTTATTTAATATGTTAATAAAGTCTCACATATGATATTATGATTCTGAATTGGTCTTATCAATATTTTAATGAATATATTTTATATTATTGACTTAAAATTGTTTTTTTCTAAGACAGGTTCATAGGCTTCATCAGATTTCCAAAAGAAATCCATGGGCTCATACCATTAGAAAGACCCTTGCCTTAGAGTCTACATGGAAAAAGCATAGCCTGGTGCTGACCCTTCCTGTACAGTGCACAAGGCACACTTGCTAACAAGTGATGGACCCATTCCCCGGAGCGTGGGCTCAGACTCAGAATCCTTCTAAGTAAACACTGTTATCAATAATTAATGCAACGATTAGCAAATGAGGTTTGCTCTAAGTCTTTTATGCCTCTGGGAACCCTCTGAGGTGAATTCTTCTGCACATGAAGATTGTAACAATAGTTCTCATTTATGGAGTATCGGGTATTCTACGTATTTTAAAAGTTTCTCATCAAAACTTGTCATAATCCCATGAGTTAGGTGTTATTTAATAGGAAAAGGAACTTAGAAGGTGTCAGAGACAGTTTTCCAAAACCTCTGCTTCTTCTAGGATACTAACACCAATAGCTGCATCTTTTTTGAGACAGAGAGAGAGAGACAGAAGAGAATAAGCTTACAAATGTTCATGGAGCCCATTGTAGCCAACAGATACTAACATAAAGTAAACATTTCATCATTATTGTAATATGTGGCACTTAACATTCAAACTCCCGGGTGGTTTTTATATGGTGGCTATATGCTGCTTTATTGTTGCTTTTGAAAACAGAAGATTAGGAAGAAACCCAAAGAGCTAAGTTGAGAGGGAAAGGGATGTTCTAATCAGGGTTGTTTCACTGACTGTCAACCTCATGCAGTGTAGAAAATGTCAGCCTGTCCTGGGTCCCTCTTTTAAGGTAGGCCTTTTGTGCCAGGCACAGAGGGACCATGGCATTGAAGAAGACGATTCCTGTCTTCAACGGGATTCACAAGTTGGGGAGAGATGGCTATAAAAACTATACCAAAAATAAAAAGTAAAATGATGATTATAGCTGACATTTATCAAGTACTATCATATGCCAAATACTTTTCAAAGTGATTTACAGGTATTAAGTCATTTAATCCTCGAAATAACTCCAAGAGCTAAGCGCTACCATTATTTCCTTCATTGTACAAATGAGGAAACTAAGCCAAAGAGAGATTAAGCTAGTTGCCCAAAGACACACAGCATGTAGTGAAAGAATTGGGATTTTGACCAGACGACCTTCTCCAAACCCCTGTCGCTCAGAATAAACCAAACGTTCTGAGTGCTGTGACATTAGTGATGAAAGAAAGATGGATTCTGATTGAAAACCACAGGTCACCTTCCCAAGCTGTGTGTGATATGCATTTGAAGACTTATGTGACTTATCTGACTCAATAGATACTCCCTGAGTCTCTGCTATGATAGTATTAGCTTCTTCTAAGTGATCATCTCTGCTGTTACAGAGATTTTTTAACCATTTGTCGCCTGACCAGTGGAAGCAAAGAGCTGATGGGGAGAACCGGGGGGCCATTTAAAGTTTTATGTAAATATTAACAATTTCGTGTACAGGTTTTATCAGAAAAGTGGCCGTACAGGCCAAATCTTTTTTTTTTTTTTTCAGGCCAAAGCAATTTTTAAAAAGGAGAGGATATTGAAATGTGTTCATTGTGGGATTTGCTCCCACATTCATAGACATTAACTTTTATATATATTTTTTAAAACTTTAGAGATGCATTTTCATAAGAAGAGATCACTGAATGATTTTATTTCACATTTTCAGGCCTTCTGGTTTATATTGTACTTGGAGGTGAGAGAATGCTTATATTCAATATAATGCCCTGTTCTTTCATATATTTCTAATAAAGGATTTTTTTTCTTGAGAAGTCATTATTCAACCAAGGAGGGTTTACTTCTTTTTTTTTTAATATTTTTATTTATTTCTAGGAGAGAGAGAGACAGCGTGAGCAGGGGAGGGTCAGAGAGAGAAGGAGACACAGACTCTGAAATAGGCTCCAGGCTTTGAGCTGGCAGTCAGCACAGAGCCCGACGCGGGGCTCGAACACACGAACTGCAAGATCATGACCTAAGCGAAAGTCGGACGCTTAACCGACTAAGCCACCCAGACGCCCCCCTTTTTTTAAACATTTATTTATTTTTGAGAGACAGAGAGAGGGCAGGAGAGGGGCAGAGAGAGAGAGAGAGACACAGAATCGGAAGCAGGCTCCAGGCTCGGTGCTGTCCTCACAGATCCCGCCGCGGGGCTTGAACTCACGAACTGCGAGATCAGGACCTGAGCCAAAGTCGGATACTTAATGGACTGAGTCACCCAGGTGCCCCAGTTTATTTCTTATTATTTAAAAAATTTAACTTATTTTATATATTTTTTGAACATAGTGTAAAGCATTCAGATAATTTTGGCCACAGAAATGCCTGTTTAAGATGAATGCCCTTCGTTTTTACATTGGGTTTCTGAAATGATCTGTTTTGACTCTATTGCTGCTATTACCCAACCCACGAATTTTCCCTTCTAAGAGTATACTTGATAGGATGCTGTACTAATGAGAAAAGGCTAATTTTCTTTTTTTAAGTTTTTATCTTGATTCAACTTAGTTAATATACAGCAGGTGTACAATATTGTGATTTCAGCACTTCCATGCATCACCCCGGGGTCATCATGACTAGTGCCCCCTTAACCCTCACCTCTGTTTCCCCCATCCCTCTACCCACCTCCCCTCTGGTAACCATCAGTTTGTCCTCTATAATTAAGATTCTGTTTCTTGATTTGCCTCTCGTTCTTATATGTTTTTCCCTTTGCTTGCTTATTTTGCTTATTATAAAAGGCAATTTTTTCTTTTCATTTAAAAGTAAGATTTTACTTTTAAAAAATAATTAAAAAATCTGAGCCACCTGGGTGGCTCAGTCGGTTGAGCATCTGACTTTAGCCCAGGTCATGATCTCACGGTTGGTGGGTTCGAGCCCTGCATCAAGCACTATTCTGACAGCTAGCCCAGAGTCTGGAGCCTGTTTCAGATTCTGTATCTCCCTCTCTCTCTCTCTGACCCTCCCCTGTGCATGCTGTCTCTCTCTCTCTCAGAAATAAATAAAATATTTAAAAAATTTAAATAATAATTAAAAAATCTTGATTTGAATAGCTAATTAATATATTCACATTGTTCACAATTTAAGGGGTATGAAATGATGAACAAACTCTCTTAACCCATCTTGTCTCCTCTTCACCTAGTTGCCATCTCAGAGGCAAACCTGTAGCTAGTTCAAATAGTATTCCAGACATATTCTAGTAAAGTTTAGCTATATCCATGTAAAAGGTGAATTTCCTAATTCAGAGTTAGTTAAGAGCTCAGAGGAGCCCTTCAGGAGTCTATGTCTAGGATATCCATCAGACTAAGAACTATCACAATCAATTTTAACTATTAGAATATAATAGAGTTTACTCATAACTAAATCAAAACCCTTTTCTGGACTGTAGTGGAATGGGATGCCCTCCAAGTTCTCAGGGTTCATTTTCTAACAGCGAGTCAGGCATAGGCCAGGTAAGGATTGGAGCCATCGCTCAGAGATGCCAAGTCAGGCCAGAACGAATACCAGATTATCAGCGACTCTGAAATTAGAGTTTGGAAAAATTGATGAGATAAAAGCAAGAGGAGGGAAAATATAATTCATACATCAAAGACCCAAACAAATCAGGATTTTGGAATGATAAAACCTCTTTTCAAAATCCACAGACCAGCCCATGAGAATATCTTTCTGAAAGGACACTGAAATCTTTGTATTAAAGACTCCCACCATGCCTACTTCCTTGTACAATCAAACCTTAGTTTAAGAGTATAATTCGTTCCAGAAACATGCTTGTAATCCAAAGCAATTGTATATTAAAGCAAATTTCAAGAACCACTGGCTCAGTTGTGATCATGTGATGTTTGGCATCAGGTACGACTCATATTGTAAGACATTGCTCATTTTTCAAGTTAAAATTTATTAGAAATATTTGCTCATCTTGCAGAACACTTGCAGAACAAGTTACTCACAATCCAAGGTTTTACTGTCCTTTGAACTCTCCTTAACTGATCAGAGCTCACCACACCTTTCCCGGAAATAAATCCTGCAGTTTTCTTTAATTCCATGAAAGTGGACAAAAGCTGGGCCCTTGATGTCAGAAGGACTGGGGTGGGAAGTTTCAAGGTGAGGGGAAGCCTACACAGGTGGACCTTACAGCATTTTATTATTTGAAAGACACTGGCTCCCTGGATGTTTCTCTTCAAACAGAATGTTCTCTTCACCCCTCAAACTGCCCTTGATAGTTTGTTTCTAATAGTTCGCCCATTATCAATTCTTCCCAGCCTTCCCCAGTGTTGTCCTGGTTTCGCTTTAACCCTTTCCTGGTTTAACCCTTTCCTGGTTTCGCTTCCTCTTCTCTGTGCTTTCCTTTTATTTCATTGGACTTTAACCAGCCATACACAAACATCCCAGCTAATCTTTCCAAATTAGCACAGCACCAGCTCTGGAGGGTCTCATTAGATGTGCAGCTGAGATGTATCAGATCTCATTTGCCTAATATGGAGCCTAACTTTGGGCACCTGGCCCTTGCAGTAGGGGGTAAGGAAAAATAGGAACGGGTCTTTTGTCACTGCTATGCAGACTCACTAATTTGCTCCGCCTAATAAAATTACAAATGAATACAGCTTTATTCACATTGCCTTTATAGGTTATAATAACCTTGGTACCCCATAACCTCCTGCTAGCTGAATTAATCAGATCATATTAATATTTCTTCTTACTTTCTTTTAACTGGTTCTTCTCTTAATTAAAGGGGCCAAAGACGTAAACAGGGTAGGTGACTAGAAACATGGCGTCAGGTTATAAACAAGGCTCATTAAAAAGATGGATGTGCAGGCCGACTGCAAAAATTGCTTACTTTGCAAGTGTACATTTTGTAATTTCCTGACGACTAAAAGAACTAATGCCAGATCCCACCCCCTCCCTTTTGCACATGTATAAAAGATGATAATTTTTGAACGCTGGGGTGGGAATGGCAAAACCGAGGAACCTATTCATCAACTGGAATAAGGTCTTTCACATTATAAGACTCTGAGCTCCTTCCCCGCAAGCCGACAAATGTGAAATATATTCGGAAGTGGAGAAAAAAACAAATAACAACAACAACAACAGGAAATTATTAAAAAAAAAAAAGACGAAGACCTTGTAAGAGGGAACATTAAACATATTACACCACAGTTAAATTTGAAAGAGAAAATGAGGGTCTTCTTAAAAGAAGAATAAATCTTTTGAACTTGCCCCTGTTCAAGAATGTGGAGGCTATGCCCACACGTGTTTGCCTGCACATTCAGGGGCAATGGAGAGCTTCATCTTTATGCATGAGAGCAAGAATCATTAAAGTGGACAGTCTACACTAGCAAGCTCACAGGAAGTTGTAACTACAAAACACAGCAGAGCTGGAAATAGTACGGTGTAGGAAATTTAATTCAGGCGCATTTTCCATTGTTGTAAATACTTTGCCTCTGCTCGTACGTTGAAAAGATGGCGTGCCTATGCCATGATGATAAATAGGTTTAGAGCGACGGGATCGATAGGCGTACTATACGTGGATTCTGGAAGACACGTCTTTACATTTGATGCATTCGTAATGTCTACCTAGTTATATTTATAATTCGTGTTTTTATTTGTACACTCACATGCGTATAGATGCTAATTCAGTTCCGGTTCCGGTGCTTTGAAACTTTTGCCCCTATTCACATCACCGAGAAAGAAGGCACCTGCATTTTTATCCTGGCAGCAATTACTAGCAAACCCAAGCTCCAATTTCCTGTCTTTCCATCTCCCTTCTCAACAATAGAGAAAGTCTTTCTGACAGGATGATGCAAGGCCAGGCAAGGCCTCACTCCTTCATGAATAAATTAGAGATGAAAGTTTAACTGATCCCCTTGCATTTTTATGGAGGGACCTCATCCTAATTTACCTAAATGCTTTGAGGAAAAGGAAAGAAAATGTAAGAGGCCAAGGTGGAAAGGTTAAAAATCTGTGTTTAAAGGGAGGGTTGTTGTTGTTGTTGTTGTTTTCAACACACCACAAGACATGGATGCGGGTAACTGTTCTAATGATTCCTTACTCGAACATTTAAGGGGAAAACCGAAGAAAGGAAGAATTTCTTTTCCTCTGCCAGGATTGCTTTTTATAGGAAATGCTGCAGGTGTGACCAATGAGTCTTAGTTCAGGAAATTCCTTACAGAGAGATTGTGTGTGTGTGTGTGTGTGTGTGTGTGTGTGTGTGTGTGCGCGCGCGCGCGCGCGCGCGCACAGGTTATATAGTAAACACAGGAGTGGAAACTGAGCAATCTGTATTTAAGATATTATTTTTCTCAATGGGGCTCAAACCCTGTGGAAATGGCATTTGCTTTTCATAAAACACTTCTCGGACATGCTTCAGCGAGTGACCTATTTCAGTATTTTCTCCACCGATGCATTTTTAGTATACCAGACAGCCAGGTCAGGAGACGGGGTGCGGGCCCCAAATATCAGGTTTTGCCATATAGGATCAGACCAGTTGGGCTCATGGTTTGGGAATCCCGCCTCTGGCACTGGCAGCCGTTTACCTGATGCTTCGGAAGCCAGGAATGAAATTTGCATGACCCCAGCCCTTGAGACGTCCCCTGTGGAAAAATAGGAAATTGGCAAGTAGGAGGATCATTTCACGGATGTGCTGAAGTTGTCATTCCTAGAAATCTTTGGCTTCAGCTCTGTGCCTGGGAAGTTCACCTGCAAATGCAGCACGAACCGTTCCCCATCTGCAAATTGCTGGTTTTATAGGGAGAGCAAGAAGCCTGAGAGCACATTCTCAGTCTTCCTTGCCTTTGGCTATTGAAAAGGTTGCTAAATACCATGTCCTGATAATAATATTGGGGTGGATGTGCAAACTCGTCAGGCATGACCGAAACAGGGAGAAATAATACTTTTTCCAAAGGGTCAAAGAAGAAAATTAAATCATTCCGATCCACTGTTCTTTCTTTCTTTCCTTTTTTTTTTTTAAATAGCAGTTTAACATGCAGTTATAAACCGGTAAAGAGCGAAAAAAAAAAGAAAAGAAAAACAGAAGCAAATCTATTCATGTGGTAATTCCACTATCCCCTTAAAACTTTAAGTATGCTTGAGGTGGTATATAGGTGTTTGAGGTTTTAAATTACGTCCCCCCAGCATAAAATCATCCTGACATCTTATTGCACTTTGTCCTAATAAGGTAGACTTTCACATCTCGTCCGTGGCCAGTCACACACACATTTTACACGGAGCCTTTTTAATTGTAAGTTTTTCATAACTGTTATAACCATTTCAAAAATGAACCCCAGGGATAAGAGAGACTTTTCATCCTTGATCCATAGGATTCCATATTTTAATAACCATTCTAAGTTAGTATTAACCAAAAGCTGTGTGATTGGAGATTCTTATTTTATATCGTGGTGGGTTTTTTCTTTTTTTTTCCTTTTCTTTTCTTTTTTTTTTTCTTTTTCTAAAATGACCAAAGCTTCTGAAATCTTCACTCTGATCACCATTAAAATTTTTGTCAACATCTTAATTAGCCTGGGTGCGGGGGGGTGTGGCTTGACCCGGACTATTTCTACCAAACAGAAGCCCAGCCTTTTCAAAGAGTCACACGGACTGGCTGTGTATATTTTTTGAACGTTAAGAGTCTTTTTCTTCCCTCCCCCTTCCTCTTTGATTATTTTTCTGAAATGAGTGTCTCTTTCCCTCTCACCATTTGTCATTACAGGAGTATAATTTCATGACCCCTTTCTTCTCCATGCAACTTCCTCTAAACAAAAGGACACAATAAATAAACACAGGAGATAAGACAGTTTCCCTCCCCCCACCAACCCCCTTCCCTTGAACGTCTTGAGCAGCCGGAACCACTTTAGTCCTTCAAATATTGTCCTGAATTAGTATCTCCGTGGATGCAGTGAGACTACAGTATATGTTAATAATAAACACCAAATGGGGTCCCAACTGTATTATGTGTATTGATATATATTTTTTCTAGTTCTTCTGGCAAACCTATCTTGCTGACTACACTGATGAAGGTTGCAAGTAATTGCGTACGCGTTTCTATGAAAGATAAATGACCTTCCTTCCCAAGGACGCTTGGCCGGGCCTTAATCCTGAGCGTGTGTGCGCGCGCGCGTGTGTAACTGTTTTTTGAAGGCCTGACAAGGCATCTTGATCATTTCCTCATTTTGAGGCCTACCCACGGCCTCCTCCGTGGCCCCCCTCTCTGAAATGTTATTATTCTGTCGTGAGCCCTTCTCTGGCCAGGATGTTACTTCATTTCCACCTTTTGTCTCAGCCTGAATGTGAATGATGCTCTTTCAGCAATATACCGCCGCTTAAACTCCCTGCTGGTGCCTTACATAAATATACAACACCCGTCTCGCCCTATAACTCACTTCAGGCCTGGAAAAATAGTGACTTCCTTTATTGGTCAGATTCTCCCGCAATTCCCAACAGCTGTACGTTCTCACCTCTGAGGATCCACATCTTCCATTTTCTATTTGTCTCAGCACCGTCGCTGTGGATTGCCAATAAAAGCGAGTCCCCTTTTTGACAACCCCTGAGAACACAGGAGCCGGCTTTCTGGAGAAACAGATACCCCCGCCCACCCCTCACCCCAAAACCACAAAACCTCACCATGACTTACCCAAAGGTGGCATTTCTGTCTCTGGGAGAGATGGCCTTCAAAGCCAGCGAGTAGGGAATTCAGTAAGACGTGATACGTGGTCTCTGAGCCTATTTCATTAACCTCAAGGCAATCTGTGTTTATTTTCTTCCTTGAGAGAACAAATTGGGTGACTTGGCTTATCATCATTAAAATGACACAGGTTCATAGGTGCATGTGATAGCCATCTATGCAAGAGACTATGTCTAAAAGGAATACCAAAATTCACATCACATTAGTTAACTTCACCTCTGTTAATAAATTCACTTACTTCCCTATGCTTCTGAATTGAGAATGATTTTTAAATGGGTGGGTTATCTTCAATTTATGTATGTATGTATGCATATATGTATTTTTAAGGTTTATTTATCTATTTTAAGTAGACTTTCTTTCTTTCCTTCTTTCTTTCTTTCCTTTCCTTCTTTCCTTCCTTCCTTTCTTCCTTCCTCTCCTTCTTTCAAGAGACAGAACACAAGCAGGGAAGGCACACAGAGAGAGAGGGAGGCCCAGAATCTGAAACAGGCTCCAAGTTCCGAGCCTTCAGCACAGAGCCCAGTCTGGGGCTTGAACTCATGAACCGCGGGATCATGACCTGAGCTGACGTTGGACTCTTATTAACAGACTGAGCCAACCAGGTGCGCCTTGAATTTATTTATGAAAGGAGATGACGTAGGAAAGAAAGGTCCTTTCGAAATTAAAACTGCTACACAATCGAAAGGTGGTAGTATAATGGCTAAAAGCAGTTTATTTTGTTACAGATGCTCATGGGTTGTGGAGTTGAGCTCCCATTCTGCTTAAGAACTGTAGAATTTGGAAAAACTTCCTATATATATCTGAACCTCAGTTGCTACATCTGTCAAATGGGGGTTAACTGTCTCTCTGTCGTGTTTTGTGCACTAAAAACAAACAAAAAACACTGCATTAATGAGTAAAATCCAAAATGCTCTACAAATATAAGATCTCACTTTTTTTTGTTCTCTGTAATAAAGTTGTGGTTATTATATGTAACTTAATTTTTGAGAAAGAGAGAGAGAGAGAGACAGAGCACAAGCAAGGGGTGGGGGGCAGTGAAGAGGGAGACACAGAATCTGAAGCAGGCTCCAGGCTCTGAGCTGTCAGCAGAGAGCCTGGCATGGGGCGCCAACTCGTGAACCTCAAGATCTTGACCTGAACCAAAGTCAGGCAAGCAACTGACTGAGCCTCCCAGGTGCCCCATACTATATGCAACTTTTAAATAAAAATGTTCTGGAAGAGCAGGGGCATAAGATGGAGAAGATGAGTATCTTGGGCATCACCTTCATGCCACAAAACCACACACTGAAGGGAAAGGACAGGCACATTAAATACGAGAGTGTCAAAGCTAACACTTAAAAAGGATGTAAACTCAAGGAACAGGGAAATTTGCCAGATTAGAGTCAGTGATACCCCTCTATTTTATGACCTCGCAGCTCTCCATAGGAGGAAGAAGGCTGATTGCTGACATTCAGCATGTGTTAGAAGAAGGGATTGCCTGTGAGCTTTTTGCCAAGTACAAATCGACAATCGTTTCTGTCGTATGTAAAACTCTGGCTTCGGGAGGTGTTTTCCTCCTTTGTTCCCAGCATCACCCCAAAGCACGACTGATGATTTTGGAAAGTCGCCTACCTGTGTTCCACACACTAAACCTGCCCCCAAAGACAGCTCCCAAATGGACTCAAAGTATCTTTTCAGTACTTACACCGACCATGTCCTGGGAATGTGCAGTCTCTTCATTTTTACGCCTGCTCCTTGGGTGTGTGGGCAAAAGGAGCTTTTTATAAATTCCCTTCTATGCTCTCAAATTGGACCCAAATCTCCAAAACTGTCCCTCTGAATGGGAGGTGATTGTAATCTTATAGCCCACATCATTGAAGGCAGCCCAGAGTCTGCTATTGCCTATTTCCTCAAACAGCTGTGGGTGGAACTTAACATTTTCTTCGGGTCAAATGTTCCCTTGTCAGTGGGGAAATTTTTCTGCTCTAAATGAAATGTTACAAAATACATTTCCCCCCACAAAGCCCCGGACTTGGAGCTGTTTTATTTATCTNCGTGTTTTTTTTTTTTTTTTTTTAAGTGTGCCCTGAGTATTTGCAATTGTTATCAGGCCCAGATGTACCCGAGTGTCAGCGTGAAGCTCGGGCAAGCTGGCTCAGATATACGGAATGTAATTAGCTCAAAGGCCTCTACTCTAAGTTTGCAGTAGAAGGAGTGCCTGAGAATAACCATTTGCTCCTCTCCCCCTCCCCCCCCCGCAACCCCACCCCCCCAAAATGGTGGCAAAAGGTTAGAATCTATTGTTCATGATGCTGAAGTTCTAAAAAACAGCCAATTCATGTTTTTGATGGAGTTTTTTTTAAGTGGCAAAAGTTAGCTGGGGGAAAAAGACAAGCTTATAAAAGCTAGGACCGGAAGTGGACGGGTTGAGAGGGTCTCCAAGGGGAAATGGTGGTCCTCAAGAGTTTTAAGACTGTGTGCTCAAAATCTCAACTCACATTATTTCGCTTTCTTCTCCTTTCAGATTTCCCTTCTAGACCTTCAACTTGTAAAGAAGTATCCAAGAAGGAACATTTATAATATTTTATAGGCAACACTTCCCAACCTGTATTCCATCCCGCGGCTTGTTCTAGAGAAAAGTTCTTACTTAGGTAGCGTGAAGAAAGCAAATCAGGTATGACGCAACCAAAGATGGGTGGAAGGGAAGCTGAGCGGAATTCTTAAGAATGCTGATCTCTGTATTCGTTTCGGGGGTGGGGGGAAAACAGGGCAAAACCAAACCAAAATAGGTGGGTCATTTACCCAGTGCACTGCACATTGGTGAAGGCAGCGTAATTCCTTCCTGACCCTTGGAGGAAATCAGTTTATGCCCTGAAGCATGAAATTTGATTGTAATTATTTTAGCTTGCTCGGCTACATATGTTATTGATGATCTTTCCTAAAAATCACCAGCCTTTTAGAAATCCTGCCACAGTACTTGACTCTATGACCTGTAAGGTACACATAATAGAAAATAAACCATGCAGGGTTTCTCTATTGATTGCTCCAGAGAAACTCTCTCTTCCTAAAGAGCAAAGCCACAGTGTTATAATAATAGTTGTATATGAAACAAGACTATACTTACAGATGCCTGTATATAAAAGGTGCCAGGTCCGTATGAGTTAACCAACTGCCTAGAAATCTCACGTATCTGAGAAAATTCAAAGTTCAAGTAGAAACTTTGCCCTTGGCTTATAAAAAGCTGCATTACATTTTGGGTTTTTTGTCTGTTTGTTTTGTTTTGCTTTTACAATTACAGTGAATTGACAAGTTGAGAGAATCATCCAGATGACAGAGGTCTCTGAGTGCGTTGCTGAAAACACACACTGAGGTGAAGAGCCCATGGAGTCACACGTATTTATCCGAGTTTTAGAATAATTCTCCAATTCCTCACTTTGCCTTCCTGCTCAATAAGTGAGTGAAGGTGCTAGTTTTGTAAAGAAATAATAAATCAATCAGATAAGCCAGGTAATATCAGATTACAACTTCCTGCATCCCAAACTAGAGGCTTGTGGTATGTAGGGGCTTGGTGGCAGATCTACTCTCCTTCCCCAGCTGATTCTCTTATCTTAGGAAAATCAAAGACTTTTCCTAGAAAGCAGAGAAAGTTTATCTTCATAATAGCGGAAATATAGACCAGTATCTATATTTTCTGTTAGTTTGCTCTTTGGAGAAGGCTGCCTTCCAGCCTAAGCACAAAAACCTATGAAATAGGATTAAAACTTTTAAAATCTTTATTTATTTTTGAGAAAGAGCGAGAGAAAGAGAGAGAGAGATTGTGCATGCGCGCGCGCGTGCACACACACACACACACACACACACGGGGGAGGGGCAGAGAGAGAGGGAGACACAGAATCCGAAGCAGGCTCCAGTCTTTGAGCTGTTAGCACAGAGCCCGACAAGGGGCTCGAACTCACGAACCGCAAGATCATGACCTAGGCCAAAGTCAGACATTTAACCAACTGAGCCACCCAGGCACCCCTGAAATAGAATTAAATCTTGACTACATCTTAAATCACCGTCCAAATGTCTTGCTAGACAAAATTTTACTCAGAATTGTGAATGGCTTCAAGTACCTATCTTTTTTCCTTTATGCTCTGCTTCCAAATCTTTTTAAAAATTTACTTCTTTATTTTGAGGGAGAGAGAGAGAAAAAGAGAGGAGGGGCAGAGAGAGAGGGAGAGAGAATCCCAAGCAGGTTCCACACTGTCAGCACAGAGCCTGACACGGGGCTCAAACTCACAATCCGTGAGATCATGACCTGAGCCGAAACCAATAGTCGGGAGCTCAACCAACTAAGCTACCCAGACTCCCCCTCATACTTAATGCCAAAGTACATATGCAGTATGTGCCTGACCATAACCATGTGATCAGACAATACCAGCTAGCCCTGTGAAGCTTCCCTCTTACCAAGTAAGAGCAATATTACAGAAACTAATCATGCAATTAATTCTGGGTTATCACAGCAATAAGTATGAAGAGGGAACAGTGAAGAGAGTGAATGCCCAGAGAAAACAGGACCTCAGGAGGAGGCTGGGAAGGATGGGGGGGGAGGGGTCTTCTGAGGAGGGACATCTGAAATGAGATCTGAAGCTCCAATAGGAACTGAGCAGTCAGGTGGGAGGCGAAACACATGTCACACAGAAGAAACATCTCTCTTTCGCACAGTGCAGTGAATGCACTTGACTTTGCTTGGCCGTCTGAACTCTTCACTTAGAGGGAAAGTCAATCTCAGTACATTCAGGACAAGGTGTGTACATGAAACCCATTCTGTGTGTAGCCAGAGGGGCTGTTCTAATCTCACTCAGGACATCCCTGTGAATCTCTTTGACTCCACTGTGATTTTTCTTCAGACTTTGATTCCATGGCCCCTGATTTGGCTCTGCCGCGGCATCAGAAAGCCTCCTGTGGAAAGGCTGTGGTCCTCAGAGGTAAAACTCAAACCAAACCTAATTTCAGGGGCAAAGAGGTTATGATGCAAAGAGATAGAAGACTTTACAAGATAGCAGAATATTCAACAAGAAGATGAAAGGGAAATGGCAGATAATGAAGGAAAAAGGAAATCTCTTCCTTTCTAAAGAAGATTCCTATATTGTTAATAAAATAAACTGGCACCCAAATGCTTCAAGGAGCGACAACAAGTAAGCAACGGAGAGGAAATCACATCTTTCTATGTGAATATGCTCAACTTTCTACCCTCCCCACACCGTCCCCACCTGGTTAGATCTTGCAGGCTCTTACACCTCCTCTTATGAGATAATTTTCCCCTAAAGCCTTAGTTCTGCAAAGTTAACATGGCTTATGAAAATCAAGTTGTATTCTGTATATTTAATACATCATCTCTGAGGATAATCATTCTGGAATCTGAACTTGTTTCTGATATCTAGCTCCGCTTGACAATGATTTATGAACCAGAAAACAAGACAGCTTCATTTTCATAAAGCAAACGGAACCTTCTGGACCAGGAGGAGCTGTGAAACTCGTTTTGACTGGTAAACTGAAACAAACATGACATAAAAGTCAATACAATCGCACCGCTGGGTTCTCACTGTAGAGAGTAACTTTTTCCCCTAATCCAGCCCGATGACAGTTGAAATTGTGCATGATCCAATAGCCATTTTTATCTTACTAATTACCAGCCTGGTGTGATCAAGAAGGGCGCTGAGAAATGGAAATAAGCACATGACAATCATCTCCCAGAAATGTCAGGCTCACTCAGGAAAAGAGAGCTGAAAAAAAAAATATTTGAAAGGAAATATTTTACAGTTTCTATTAAAAACCCTTTGATGTCTTTCTCTTAAGGAGATGACAATATTATATGCCTGATGTGGACATAATTTACCAATAGTAAATGTTACTCATGATGAGAATTTGCAAAATAATTTAATGATGTACACGAACTACACCAAACATTGTGAATGTTGTCTTTTGCATGTATACATACATAACAGATGCATAACGATAGTAATAAACTCTTTACTTATTCACATAAGAGGGAGGGAGTTTTATCATAGTAGAGAGAAGAAAACACCGTAGTTTGTACCTGAGTGGAATCACTTATTTTGGGCAAATCTTTTTTCTTTCATTAGAGAGAGACCCAGAGAGCAAGCAGGGGACAGGGGGAGAGGGAGAGGGAGAGAGAATCTGAAGCAGGCTCCACACTCAGAATGGAGGCCAATGTGGAGCTCGATCCCAGGACCCTGAGATCATGACCTGAGCAGAAATCAAGAGTCCTCAACCAACTGAGCCACCCCGGCGCCCCAATGTCAGAGGTATTTTTAAAAGTGAAAACAAGATAAAGGAACAGAAGTGTATCTTTGGAGTCCTCTCCATTTCTTTCTATTTATCTATTGTTACTTTTTAAATCTATTGTTATTTTCTTTTTGGATTTCGAAATGTATATTCAAAAGATGAATAAATTACGTATGTGCATTTTAAATTAGTGGGGATAAAAAAACGGGGCACCCGGGGGGGCTCAGTCCGGTAAGCATCTGACTTTGGCTCAGGTCATGATCTTGTGGTCCTTGAGTTGGAGCCCCCAGTTGGGCTCTGTGCTGACAGCTCAGAGCTTGGAGCCCGCTTCAGATTCTGTGTCTCCCTCTCTTGCTGCCCCTTCTCTGCTCATGCTCTGTCGCTCTCTCTCTCAAACATAAATAAAGATTTAAATTTTTTTAAAAGCCCTTATACTTACCTTCTAAGATTAAGAAACAGTGTCACCAGTATATTAAGGAATCTCTTGACCCTTCCCATCACATTTCCATTCCTCTACCCATCCACTCATCATACCACTCTCTAGAATGTTGTGTTAACAATTCCCTCCTTTTTTCAGATATTTTTTTTCATATGGAACTCTAATCGGTATGGGCTTTAGATTTACTTTCTAAAAATTTTAATGGAAATGGGAGTCATATGTGTGTCTCTTTTGCTGTTTTCTTATTTTTGTTCAACATTAGGTTTTTGTGATGATGGTCAATCATGTAGCTAGCTGTTCCTTTATTCCAGCCTATAGTTTCCACTGTATGGATATACCAGATAGATTAGATAGATAGATAGATAGATAGATAGATAGATAGATAGATGATAGATAGATAGATATTCATTCTATTGTTGACGGACATCTGGGTTCTTTCCAATTTTAGACTATTTTAAATAGTGTTAGGCACACTTACAAGAATTTCTGCAGGTGCACCTCTAGAAGTCAAATTACTATGATGGAAGATAAACACGTTACCAAGTTACCATATAATGTCAAACTGTTGTCCAAAATGATTGCATCAATTTATTCTCCATTCAACAGTGAGGAGAACTCTCATTGTCTATATCCTCACCAAATCAAAATAATGAGCCGATTCATTGAAACACAATTCAATTTGGGGACAACAGATCATCAAGGTGCATTTTGATTTTACAATGATTGTCCCAGAGTCTTATAACTATAGTGACATTTAACTGAAATCTTCTTAGCTACTTAACTCAACCTTGGTGTTTTCTGTGGGACACTGAAACTGAGTCAAGATGCTTGTCCAGGATTTTGTCCCAAACTATCTGACCAAATGGAATGCCATACAGACTCTGGAATTTTGAAGTTGGAGGTGAGGAGATACATTATACCATGAGATGTACAAAGGACTGATCCACTTTTTCTCCCTTGAATGCCTTGTTTGGGCATAGATGGGAAGAAAGATTAGGACTACTCTTGCTCAAGAGATTGGAAAGCCCAAAGAGTTAAATTCTGATTAAGGAAGACCAGCCAAGGGATTCTAAATTTCCTTGTAGCTTTACATATTGTAATACTGTCTTGGAATGTCAGCACAGCAGTGTAGAGAAAGTTAATACAGCTGTTTAGACACACGAATGTCCATGTATCCTCAATCAACGATTTTGACTAATTACTCTGCTGTTTTACACCTAAAGACTTCATCAAAAAATATTTTCTCNGAGTGTTATGTGGAAACTAATTTGACAATAAACTATTTGTAAAAAAAAAAAAATTTTCTCAATGGGATCAAATGTGGTAATCTTGGCAAATTTACAGACTTAGAGAAGTCTAATTCTTAATGATTTCTTGCAATAAATAGACTAAATGATTTTATGACCAGGCATTGTGACTGATGAGCAACAGTTACATATCGACAGATATTAAAAATGTATTTATGGTAACTAGATTGTGTGAATGGTAGCATTTTCAGAGGATGGTTTCTCTGTACATCAAATTAATGGTTTTCCTTCAGACTAAGAGACATAAAGTACTCGGGAAAATGTTGGGTTAAGTCCTCATGTGGTGACCAGACCCCACTGAAAACTACATGATTTAATCATTTCCTTTCTAAGAAAAATCAGCCGTAGTTACTATATAATTAATCCATCAGCAGCAGTTATTATATTGACTATAAAATAGACAAAAATATGGATTTGACCCTGCCCTATCTTCTTGTTCAGGTGGGAAGAGAGGTGGTCTAAAGTATGAACCATCATCTTCTCACCTAAATTAGGCAAGTGAAAAGGGGAGACAGAATTTAGGAGGGCATTTTTAAACAGACTGAAACAAAGCTATTAAACTGACAAAATGTAACCTGACAGTTTCACTTTGTGAACTACATCTTGGAATATTTGTACAACCAAGGAACAGAAAGACCATATGTAAGAATGGAGATAACGGTCTAAATTCTTCTTGGATTGCCGATTTTCAAAATAACATTTTTTGAATGGTCAAGTATTTTAGACACATTCAAACAATTTGCCAATAGGCAGTTGGGAGATTGGCCAGTGGTGCCTCTTTGTCATTATACAACACAACTGCCTTGAGATCATCTGCAAATTGTCTGCTGTAAATGCGGAAGCATATATGCAAGTTAACAAAGAAAAGCATGGATTGGATTAATCTCAGGTTGACAAGCCACACTTTTCTCCTCTGATGTGGGTTTGTTTCTTGCAAGTACCCTGTTTTGATGGCCATGGGCAAACAGGAGCAGAAATCTCAATGTAAGATAGAGGAAATTATAGATGCATTTATTTACTCTTCCAACTGATGCTTATTGATTACCTGTGTTATAGGCCTTGAACGAGGTGCAATGATTTTCACTCAGAAGAAGGTACTCATAGATAGACCCTTTGATTTCACACTTAAGATAGTGGTGGTGGAATTAGCACATACATCCAGTAACTAGTTAAATACACATCCAGGACAATATATAGTAAATAACTACTGATACTCCCTACACATGGTTGATGTTTTGTTCTGAGTTCTAGTACTGAAGTGAACGATATATTTGACTTCAACTTGCTTTTAAGTCACAGAACGGTTAGCCTGGATTTTACTAGAGACCGTAAAATTCCCTTGATTTAGTATGTGCATAAACTCACGCACGCATGCACACGTGTGTGTGTGTGTGTGTGTCCCCATCCTTATTTTTAGTATGGATTTCATGCTATCGCTGACAATAATTAAAATATTTTGATTGGGGCACCTGGGTGGCTCAGTCAGTTAAGCGGCCGACTTCAGCTCAGGTCATGATCTTGTGGTTCGTGGGTTCCAGCCCTTTGTCGGGCTCTATGCTGACAGCTCAGATCCTGGAGCCTGCTTCTGATTCTGTGTCTCCCTCTCTCTCTGCTCCTCCCTTGATCATGCTCTGTCTCTCTGTCTCTCAAAAATAAATAAACATTAAAAAAATTTTTAATAAAAAATGTTTTGCTCAAGGTCATGTATGAGACTACTTATGTTAAGAATAAACTCAGCCCCTATGAAGATATATGTCCTATTTAATCATGAGCTCTAAACCAAGCTTATAATTTTATTACATTCACAAAACAATACATGTTTATTTTTGAAATTTAAAACACTTATAAAACTTTCGCACTGTTGGGTCTCTGGGCTTATATCAACATCACAGATATGTACACCAACATGCTCATCACTGAAACGAAGAACAACCTTACAGGATTTCTGTATTTTGAAATAAACGTTTGCCCTTTGGGAATGCAACATGAACCACAAACTATACTGTAGTTTATGCTACTTACAAAAATGGAGACATGTATGTGCGGAAAGTTCAAAGGCATCAGACGTAGGCCTTGCCTACCTGGAACGTGCTTCCAGAATTTCAGTTCTGGCCCGTGTTCCTCCTTCCTGCCCATGGACTCCACAGACTATAGGCCAGGAAGGGAAACTCCTGGCACACAGCATAACTGAAGGAAGCGGGAGGCAAGATTACCCCAGAAAGCCATTCATTACGTGTTTTCAATATCCTCTAAAAGGGTTGCCCACCCCTAAGTACATATTTATACATATTTACTTGATAATCAATAAAGGAAAATGGCTGCATTATTTTGATTAAAATATCAACTCTACGTGTGACTATAAAATCACATTTAAGAAGCCAGAAAAGGGGAGATGGGAGTTCATGCTACCCTCCAGCCTATGATATATGATATTTTCAGGCTGTGAGGAGAGCAGACACATTAAGAAAATAGTGCTAATGATATTAAAGTACTTTACAAGGCTTGTTACTAAGAGCTGACAAACCTGTCAACTGTATAATGTAGGAGGCTATCGTAACGTTCTCAGAAAACCATACCTCTACCCCATTTCACTGCAATCTCCTAATAATGGAGCTGCTATAAATTCTAGCCAGCAATGGGACAGAGCCATGGCTTCTCACCCCAATGTGAGGACATGATAAATATAAAAGAAAATGGCTGTCAGTTTTGGCGCCTGAACCTTATTACAAAGTCTTAATCTTACTGGCCTCAGCACCTTTTATCACCGCCTTGTTATGAGCTGATGGCTTTTTTATTTGCTGGGAGATGGAGGATGTGTCATTTGATGTCCTTTTATGTAGCCACTGCTCTGTCCTCTCATGAAAAAAAAAACATTTTATATGTTTATTACAGTAACCGATTAAATGCAAGACTCATGCTGTTGGCTCAGGTACCGGGTGCGCTTAGGACAGAACAGAGTCTGGGTTTAAATACATCATTATAAGTATTTATGTGAATGGGACTCAAATAGGAAATTAATTTTTCTCGGCACTGGAGATAGGGCATTTGCAATATTCATGATTGTTTATTCTCGCTATTATTGTTACCGGGATTGGTCATTCTTGGTTCCAAGGTCAGCCGGAAATCCTAGCTCTTGCTTTTCTTCTTTCTTTAAACGTCTGGCTCTGAGGAAGGAGGCCTTGTAAACACAGTCGAGCTCAAACTCGGCTCAGGTTCAATCAGCTTGATCCTTAAGATGAGATAAATTGCAATTATCTAAATATTAGTCTAAAAATCTCACAGCTCACTTCCCATCTTCTTCATTTATGGCAAATGAAGAGTCTGAACTTCACTTGAAACGCTGACCCTGACAGAACCTTTACCCACCGGAACTGCAGCAAAGTGCTGGCATCAGGTACTTAACAGAACCTGACATTGATGGGCTAGTTTCAAGCTGTGGCCGGAGACTCCATCGCTGGATCTTATCTTCAATGTGTGCCCATAAAAACGCAACGGCCCTGAGTGTCTATATGCACAGAGAGCTTTATCCTGACCGTTGTGCCCTGCCGGCTGAAAATCAGGCTCCCGGGTTGGGAAATTACCAATTTCATGCAGGGGTGGGACTTATGTGGTTGTCTGTCTGCCTCCGAGCGGGTACCCATATGTTTCTCTTCACCCAAGGCTTCTGCATTCCAAAGTCAAAGGCCAAGGGTCCCTGGAGATTTATTTCTCTCTATCTCATAGGAAATTGCCAAGTTGGTAGTTCCAGTTACTGAGTCCATGTATCTCCCATCTCGGAGGCAGTGCATATGTGAAGCTAGCAAAACTGATTTAAAAATAACAACCCAGTGATATGACTGAGACCCTCTGTCACCTACATTCTACCAAATAACTGATCTGACTAAGTTTTTAACATAATGAATTATTCATTTTACTAAAGAGGCAGAATGAGAATTAGCTGGTAAATTAAGCATTCTGGAGGCAAAATTCACAATCTCGCCTTATTTATTGTATCATGAGAAATTGCCTGAGTTACACAGGAACCCATTTTGTTCTGGATCTAGTACTGGGCCATGGGAAGAGATGGAAAATACTTTCAGGCGTTCTTTTCTTTGAAAAGGAAAGCAGTTGCGTACTTTTCTTTCCTGGATGCACTTGCCATGTGAGAGTGAAAAATCTCCTTGAGTTGTTGTTGTTGTTGTTGTTGTTACCTTGACTTTTCACTTGTAATTCTCTGCTGAAGGTGTATTTATGCTTGAAAGGCCGCCTTGGTGTAAGTGGCCATCAAAATGGCCCCTCCTGTGATTGTTCCTGATATAAGACGCTCGTGACTTGCCACTATGGCAGAAAAGACCTGATGAAAATCCTAATACATTGGAAAAGACAAACTGCATGCCGATAACTTTAATGAATAAAGAAACAGCCTCCCCGTATAAAGGCTGGCAGTACCCTTTACAATCCTCCCCTTCTTCCTCCTCTTCCTCTTCTCCCCAAGTACAAAAAGTACTCACAGTGAAATCCACACACGCATTGCAATGAGAAAAAGCAGCCTGTTGCCAGTAACCCAGAGATTCTTGGCCCCTTGGAAGAGGTGAACAGGTTAACTGGTCTATAACTTACAGTATCTCCTCTCACTGACTTTCACTGCGCATTCCTCAGCCTGCTTGGAAGAGACAATGAGGAGTCCACTCCCCAGGCTAATAATGAGAGCATTCCCTTGTGTCTGAATCACACATCGCATTTTACAAAACTTTTGCAAGTGTACTTCTTTCAGGTCATGCTCACAATCACGCTCTAGTAGAAGATGGGGAAACCTAAATATGCTCATTCATCAGACAAGGGGATCAATGCCGGGTTTGTCAGATAAAACACAGGATGCCCAGTTAAATTTCAAGTTCAAATAAACAGCGACTACCTTTTTAGTAGCTTATATCCCAACTATTTCATGGGACATATTTCATCATAAAAAAATTATTTAGAGGGCTCCTGGGTGGCTCAGTTGGTTAAGCGTCCGACTTCGGCTCAGGTCATGGTCACGGTTCGTGGGTTCAAGCCCTGCGTCAGGCTCTGTGCTGACAGCTAGCTCAGAGCCTGGAGCCTGCTTCAGATTCTGGATCTCCCTCCCTCTCTGACCCTCCCCTCCTCACGCTGTCTCTTTCTCTCTCAGAAATAAATAAAACATTTAAATTTTTTAAATTATTTGGTTTGTATCTAAAATTTGAATTTAATTCAACATCCTGAATTTTTATGTGCTAAGTAAATAAACCCTAATGGAGGCTCAAAGAAGAACTGTCCAGCTCATGAAAGCAATAAACGGCAGAGTTGCTAGACACTATAAAAATTGCCAACTGTAAGGTTTACATATATTATCTCATTTAATCCTGACAGTCTGAGATTATTCTGTTTTCCAGATGAGAATACTGAGGTGCCCAAGGAGTAAATAACTTGCTCAGAGTCACAAAGCTGGCAGGGTAGGGATACATTTCCAGATTCGTGCTTTCTAAGCCCTCTGGTGCCTTCACCCTTCTACCATGTTTGGGAGGTGGCATACCAGCTCCCCCTTGCTGAGTTCCATTCGGTTGCATGTCTCATGCAACTGCTTTGTGGCTTTCAGGCCAGACACTGAGACCCCATAACAACACTGGAAGATTGTCATCCACAGACGTCTGCTGTGCACTGGGAGTCAGTTCCCCTCCGCAGAACTGTTTATATGACATTCTGGACTAAGGGCATCTTCAACAAACTGCTTTTGCTCTGTGCTGGGAAAACCGACATCACCAAGTGAAGTCTGACTTGCACCCAATGAGATCTAAGGCACAGATCAGGGGCTCCTTAAAGTAGGCAGTTAGCTCAGAGTCCTGCGGACAAAGAGCTGTAGCAGCAGGCTTACTCTGCAATCGAGTCGGAGGAGCCCCAAAGGTCTTCAGTAAAACATTTTCATGAGTGAAAAGCCAAACAAAGCGAAAAGAACCCCCCAAATTTACAGGTATCATTGCTGTGTCAACAATCAAATCGCTGTTAGATAGATATTACCCCCCACACACACGGAGAACAGGTGAGAGAAAAAAAACTTGAGAAGGAAAGAAACTGTGTTGGAACTTTTACATCCGTTCAACATCTGAACACAAAGGTGGACCTTAGAGCTGTTATGTTTTCCGTCTAAGCTTTGACTTCTCTTCCTTGTAAATTGCCAACAATACACAGTCTAGGATCTCTGGATGCACGGACAATGCGGATCCATGAATCATACTGTTATTTACCTATCCTTGTGCTTATTTATCTGTTAGTAAGTCATTGAGTATTTATTTGATGCCTCAATTCTGAGCCACACTTCTGTAAGCTCTGGGAAACTTCTGGACACTCAGCAAATCATCAATGCATTTTCTTTCTCTGCTTCCCAAATAGCTCCTTTAAAAAAAAACAAAAAACAAACAAACAAAAAAACACTGCCTGGGGCACCTGGATGGCTCAGCCAATTAAGCATCCAACTCTTGGTTTTCGCTCAGGTCATGAACCCGTGGTTTCATGGGTTCGAGCCCCACATCGGGCTCTGCGTTGGCAGTGTGGCACCTGCTTGGAATTCTCTGTCTCCCTCTCTCTCTGCCTCTCCCCCGCTCTCACTGTCTCTGTCTCTCTCAAAATAAATTACTAAAAACTTAAAAAGTAAATAAATAAAAACGGAACAGGAAGTCAAGATGCAAATGAGCATAACCCTCAGACACTCCAGGCTAGGAAAGTGTAAGATGCTCTAATTATTCTGTTGTGACTGCTCTGTCATCACATGACTAGCACTGTGGTCGTGCATGAACAGAGTGAGAAAGCAGCCACACCAGTGCTAAGTGGTATGTGTTATGGCTATTTCCTACCTGAAGAAGGATCCCTATCTTTCCCAATCCTGTGTGCAGGAGAAGTGAATGTGGTTTCTTCTTTGACTTTAAAATGAAAATCCAGGTGTGCCTCGGTGGCTCAATCAGTTAAGCGTATGACTTTGGTTCAGGTCATGTTCTCATGGTTCTATGGGTTCAAGCACCACGTCAGGCTCTGTGTTGACACCTTGGAGCCTGGAACCTGCTTCGGATTCTGTGTCTCCCTCTCTCTCTCTGCCCCTCCCCTGCTTGCTTTCTGTCTCTGTCTCTCTCAAAAATAAACAAAACATTAAAAAAATGTTTAATGAAAATCCACCGTACATATGCAGAGTTGGTGAAACATTAAAAAAATTCCACTGGTCTCATGCTAGTCCCAACCCCACCCCTCTCAAGGTTATAATGCAGCCCTGAGGCTGGACTCTGGAGGTTGGAGGAAATGGCATTAGAGGCAAGGGGGGAAATGATGGGTGAGAGGTCGGAAACAGAGGACATCAGACATGGATTTTTTAATCTTCTTTCTTCTATGTTTCAGCCAAGAGATGGAGTTTCCTTGATAAAATGAGGGCATATCATGGACAGAGTTCCTCTTGTCCAACTCAGTGGGTGGGACCTGGTAAGGGGTCAATTCAGAGCCTGCAGAGAAAGAAGGCATAGTTGACTTTTCCCAAGCTACCCTCAGTTACGAGTGGAATGGACCCAGTTCAGAGACCTTTTGTAGGGTGTCCCTGAGTGAGGGACAGTCAGCCTGTCAAGGGGCACACTGGGACCAGGAGGTGACATGAGTCCAAAGTAGAGGCCATCATGTGCACAGCAAGGGCCAGGTGAATGGTGTGGCAGTGACAGAGGAGCCAGTCTCATTGTGGGAGATGCCACGAGGCTGAATGGGCAGCACCAGTGGGCCCCGGCCAGGCTGAATGAGGCAGACCATGAGTTCACACAGACACAGGGCACAACCGAAGGGTGACCAAGTGGCACCGATATAGGAAGCCACCCAGAGCACCAATGTCACTTTTGGTGGGAGAGCCCAGGGATTCCTTGATGACCCAGAGACCTCATCTCTCCTTAAGGCTTGAGGACAAAGTGTTCATAACACCACTTCAGAGAAAAGAAAGGAGGATGGGGTGTCTGTGAATAAATTGGACATTTTATCTAAAGAAAATACATTGTCTGAAGACACTGACCAAATTAAACCATTAAGCTGACGTTACCAGATTGTTCTCTTCCATGAAGCAAAAAATCAAGGAAACATGAGAAAAGTCATGGGTAACCATGAGAACCATGAGAAAAATCATATATAAATTTGTATAGCTGTATCTAATACCTATATCTATAGCTATATACACTTTGCACATGGGGGTGTTTTGTGAGTAACTGTGTTTACTATCACATACTATCACACGTGCTTTTGTAATATGTAAATATGCATCTCAAAGATGCTCAAATTTTTATGAGGCAAGATTTGACCTACTCCACCAGCACTGGAGAGGGGTAGGCTTGGAAGCGATCAGGAGTTTCACACATATCTGTCTCCCTCTGTAAACAATGTTGTGATCGCGGGTAGGGGGTGTTTGGCTTGAAGGGTCTCTGAGCTGGTCCTGTTATTGCTGAGGCTGTACTCATCAGGAACCTCTCTTATATAGACATTTAGCCCGTGTTCCTCCTGTCTTTTCAAGTGACAAATTGTAAGGGACAGAGTATCCCAGTTCAAACTACGGTATAGCGAAGAAGACCATGTTGTCCTGCAGAGCCCACACATGGGGAAGGAGATTTGAGGAAGATTTTTCCATCCTTCCATCTCTGCTCATTCTTGCAAACCAGCTCTCTTCTACAGTCTCCTGGCAGTTCTATATGCAAACCTCCTTGGCCTTGTACTCTACCCACTAGCTAAGTCTTAAAAATCCATGGGGAAAGAGAGGCTTTCCTGGCCTACTTTATTTGCATGATCACCCTTGTATTAGCTTCTCATTGCTGCTATAACAAATCGCCACCAACTTTATGGCTTCAACAATGTAAAATTACTATCTTATAGTTCAGGAGGTCAGGAGTCTGAAATGGGTCTTGTTGGGTAAATCAAGTTGAAGGTGTTAGCAGAATTGAATCCTTTTCTGCAGGCTCCAATGGGAAATCCATTTTTGGTCTTTTTTAGCTTCTAGAGATCACAGATTTTCCTCTATCCAAACTTATTTCCCAAGCCAGCAATGGTTGGTTGAGCTCCCATATCTCATCACTCTAGCCTCTCTGCTTCTCTCTTCCACATTTAAGTACCTTGGTGATTATGTTGGGACGTCCCAGATTTTACAGGGTATTTTCTCTATCTTAAGGCCAGCTGAATAGCAATTTCAATTTTACCTGGCACCTAAATTGCCCTTTGCTATGTAACATGCAACAGGTTCTGATTACCAAGATGTGATCATATTTGGGAGGCCATAGTTGTGCTACCATAACCCTCCTGAACTAATGGTTTTGACAGGAGAAGTGAGGTTCTCTGAGTGGCTCAGCTTGGATCAGAGGTTATACACTCTGGGCCAGGGGAGCAATTTATCTGACCAGAAACACCTTCTGGAACCACATACTTGGGGTAGGAAAACAAAGAAGAAGGTGTTTCTTTTTGAAGACGATGGGAGGGAACAGTGGCTATACGCACAACACCTGTCTTATACTTCTGATATTTGAATCTTCAAACAGTTGCAAACCACATCAAGGAACTGATATCTCCACAGGCAATGAAGGGACACAGGAACTGAATATCCCTAAAAGGTCACAAGAAATCAGATTACAAGCTAAAAAGGATTGTTTTAAAAATACCTTGGAGACTGTGATTGGTAAGCTCTCTGAATATGTTATCTAAAGTCTATACTATATTACCTCGTTATAAGTGTGTCCCCAAAATAGCAACTATCAAATCATCGGTCTTAATATGGGGGAGAGATTTGTGGATGGAGGCAGAGAAGGGACTGCCCTTCAGCATGCATGAGTCAGAAGTGGAATGATTGGGACTTGTTGCAAACCACACGTCATCCAAATTCTGAATATGCCCTCCGAGGAGATGATGTTCTTCTTTGTGAGACTTGTGGCCCCATGGGCTGAAGGTACTGTGTGACCACAGGATATTCCCCAGTGGTACCCTCTAGAACAGAAGACTGAGCATGACTTACATGGGATTTGGCTTGAAGAGGATCCCTTGAGGAAAGAGATAGTTAAGCAGTTGTGCTACAAGTAGAAGTAGTCTGTATTTCATAGAGAAAACTATTTCCGAGCATAGTGTTCACCAGAGGAAGAACATTCTAGGTGAAGCACTAGGCACAAATTAAGTATGAATTTCCTGGATGACATTTTTTAAAGTATGGGACACAATTAGAGATGAAGCTGACATTGAGAATGGCAGCATTCCTGATTGCATGTGGAAATCTAGGATTTATCCCACCCCCCTGACCTCTTGTACTTAATCTTTCTGTACAGGTTTTCCAAATGCTTTCTCATACATTAATTCATTTGTTTCTCATAACAATCCTCTGAGGTAAGCAGGGCAATTGTTACTGTCCTTCAGTTAAGAGATCAGTCATTTCATAGTACCTTGTGCATATCATTAGCGAGTCTTTCTCTATTTCACACTAACCATTCTTCCTTCTTCCTCTTTCCTTCTTTCCTTCCTTTCCTTCACCCCCTTCTTGCTGGATTTCTTGTTTTCTTTCATTCTTTCTTCTCAAAATCTGCATCCTTACCAATTTATAAGTAATTAGTATCTCCAGTGCCTCCCATATTTCTTGAAAAACAGTTTCAATACCTTTAGTGGGAACTCAATTCATCTTCATTGCATGTATGTTTCACAATCACTCATGCATGATTGAGGAAATGAGTAAATATGGAAGAACAGGACCTTTCCAATACATGATCTAAGCATGTTGTTCAAGAAATAGAAATAACAGCCTTAAACTAAAGCCAAAGAAAGTAGAAAGAATAAATCAATAATGATAAAAGTATATATTAAATTACATTAAGAAATGAAATCAATGAGAGAATATACCCAAACACTAGTCTCAGCAAACACCAAAAAAAAAAAAGACAAACTTCTGGAAAGTCTAACCTAGAATTTAAAAATACATAATTAAGTTAAAAGAAAAAACAAACAGCATTAAAAATAAGAAATGAAAAATTCTATAGGAATGGGAGATTCTTAAAAAGACTCCTATGAGAATACTTTGTACTTTGTATTCCTTTATGGAAATCAAAGAAAAACTATTTTCTAGAAAAATATAGAGTATCAAGTTTTTATTGAGAAAAAAATAACCTGAATACACCAATAATCATAGAATAAACTATGTTAGAGCTCTGTTCCTGAAACTGACTCTAAAGTTTGAAGATAAGTTTTATAGAAACTTTATATAAGCACGCAGACACTCGTTTATCCATAAAGAAAATCATAGACCAAAGTACATATTACCCAACAGATGCAAATACTAGCAATCCAACATGGGTTAAATGAATCATGATCACAGAGGGTGTATCTCAGGAAGGCTAAGATAGTGCAACAACAAGAAATGCATTAATTTGTCACTATACTAAACAAAAATGAAAATCAAATGGATATTTCTGTAATAGTAATAATAACACAAATAGTAACTTCTTGAGTGCTATGTACTAGGCACTAGTGTAAGATTTTAACATTCATAAACTTATTTAATTTTTAAAAGAGTAGATCCTATGATTCCTCACTTTTTTCAGATTAAAAAAAAAAGTTGAGGCACAGGGAAGTTAAGTGACACAGAATATGCAGAATTTGGATTCTCCAACTTGCCCTCTGAACCAATGCATTATGATGCCTTTGTATTAAAAGCACTAATCGTTTACTTTTTAAATATTTATTTCTTTATTTCAAGACAGAGAACATGAGCAGAGAGGGGCAGAAGAGAGAGGTAGAGATACAGGATCCCTAAGCAGGCTGTGCACAGTCAGCATAGAACCTGACGCCAGGATTGAACCAACGAATGGTAAGACTATGACCTGAGCTGAAATCAAGAGCCTGATGTTCAATGGACCAAGCCACCCAGTCGCCCCAAGAGTATTAATGATTTAAATGATAAGCAAGTAAATAACAACAAGAAGATATAAGATAGAAAAAAAAATGCTCCCATCTGAAATATGGAATTTACCAGAAATGTACAGTCCAGATCATACTTATTTCTAGAATGTTAGAATCATTCCTATCAAAACTCACATACAAAAGACAGAGGGAAACTGACTATTGTTGCTATTTAGTACTGAAGTAGAGATTCTAGTTAATGTATTAAAATTATAAAGACAAAGGAAAAAATGTTAAAATGAAAAAGGGGAGAGGGTCATCACTTACAGACACTGAGAGTAAATTTTAAGAAAACAATGGACAAACTGACAGTGAGAATCAGAGTTCATAGGATGCTGATGAGATACAAGATCAATATAGTAAAAGCAATATGCTTTCATAAGACAAGAATCTTCAACTAGAGAATATAATCGAAATAAAACATGCCTTTCATAACAGTAGCAAAAAACGTAATTTACCTAGAATTAACAGTAATCAGAAATAAATGTCTGTGTGAACAAAATAATGAAACGAAAATTAACCACAGAATATAAAAGAATACCTAATTAAATGGTGAGTAGAGATAATGTTAGAAAAACTCAATATTATAAATATATAAATTTTCCTACATATATCTGTAAGTTAAAGATGATTCAAATAAAGATTGCAGCCTGATATTTAGTGGCGTTCACAAGCTGACTCATATGTAAAGATGGTCAAGAAAATTTGGAAAACGAGGGCACTAATGGAAACTTTACTGGACTGTAAAACAAACTGCGAATTTACAATACTTAAAACTTGGTGGTATCCACAGAATGACAGAAAAAAATTATCAATGGAAAAGAAAATATAGAAATAGACCTCTACGTATCTAATAATCTCTAATTATAAAATTGACAGTTTATTTTATTTTAATCTTTTTAATATTTATTTTTGAGACAGAGGGAGAAAGACAGAGGAGTGCACGAGCTAGGGAGGGGCAGAGAGAGAGGGAAACACAGAATCCGAACAGGCTCCAGGCTCCGAGCTGTCAGCACAGAGCCCGATGCAGGGCTCAAACTCACGAACTGCGAGATCATGACCTGAGCCAAAGTCAGACCCCTAACCAACTGAGCCACCCAAGTGCCCCTAAAATTGACATTTTAAATTAGTGGGAAAGGAAAAGCATGTAAGAAATTTTGAATCAGATGATCAATTAGCCTTTAGGACAAGAGTTAAAGGTAAACCTCTAAAGAAAACAAAAACATTTTAGGTGACCCAAGGAGGTCCATGAATTTGACCATTAAAAAAAAAGNCGAGTGCAAGTACGGAGCTCCTTACTTCTCCGCCATCTTGCCCCCTCTCTCCAATGTTTTTATAATCTTGACGTGTACATGGCCAGAAACCTTAGGAGACTAGCATATTGATGACACAAAGTTAACACATTTTTTTGGATAAAAAAGATGCTATAAATTAAGAAAAAGTGACAGTTGACTCAGAACTGAATGTATTTAATCCATTATTAGCATCCAGAATATACAAAGAGCTACCACAAATCATTAAGAAAATAATGTAACTCTTTGCTAACATTCATTACATTGAACTGAAAGCAGGTTTTTCTTCATTTTTAAGTTACAAAATACTTGAGTGTACTGTATTTTTAAAAGATTAAAACAATCAGAAGAACACATATGTGGGAGGCTCCTTTCACTGTCCTCAGGCTCCTTATTCTCTCTCTCTCTTTTTTAAATTTTTAATGTTTTATTTATTTTTGAGAGAGAGATAGAGACAGCATGAGCAGTGGAAGGTCAGAGAGAGAGGGAGACACAGAATCTGAAACAGGCTCCAGGCTCTGAGCTGTCAGCACAGAGCCCGATGTAGGGCTCGAACCCACAAACCGTGAGATCATGACCTGAGCTGAAGTCGGATGCTTAACCGACTGAGCCACCCAGGCACCCCCTTATTTGCTCTCTTTATCCTCTCATCCCCAGAAATACCAACCTTCTCCAATTTGGTGTGCATCTTTCCACGTCTTCCTCTGGTCAACTTCCATACATGTTTCTGCAGATATGCTCTTTTTTGCATATAAACATATGCAAGACGTTGCTTGTTGACTTTTTAAAAGTGTTTCCATTTGACACGTCCTGGAAGGTTTTCCATCATAGGCATTTATAAAAGCTCCCTAGAATCCTATACCAAAGCTAACTCCAGGTTTATGTAATCATTTACATATGGTGGACATTGAGGCTACTTCCAGTGTCCCACTGTTACTAAGAAGTCTCCTTTGAAAATGCTCCATTCATAAATATTTCTGCATCCATGACGGTAGTTTTCAGAATAAATTTCTAGAAGTGAGATTGCTACGTCAATTTATATTTGGGTACAAAACTTCCTACCAACTCCTACCAACCATGCATGAACATGTATCCTTGCCAACATTTATTAATATTTTGCCAATTGTTGTCAACATAAAGGATGAAAATTGGTAATCATTTCTCTGTTTGTTTTTGGTGACTGGTATTTCATAAACATAGTGTTTTATAAATTGTTCTTTTGATCCTTCATATATTTATTGTCTTTTTTTTTCTTTGGTGAATTCACTGTTCATGTTTTACCCATTCTTCTATGAAATTTCTTATTGATGTGTAAGAACCCTTTACATTCAAATATTAATGTTTTGCCTCAAATCTTTACAAATACTTTCATATGATAAAATTTTAAAGATAAGTAGAAGTTTATTTAAGAATGAAAAAAGCACATTTTAGGCCTAAAGAAATGTTGACTACTTTGTTTAATCAGATACTTAGGTAACCATCCTTATTTTAATCAATTCATGTAAAGTGCTTGGTAGGTATAGACAGCCTAACCCAAATCTGAACCAAGGAGTTTCTTCAGGCAATATGAACTAAGGTTCCATGTCTTATAAGGTAGAAAAGCACGGCATATGGCTGCCCATATTATGTAATAAGAGGCTGGAACAATTTGACCTACTCAAAAATAATAAATAGGATCTGTCTGCCACGTTTTCTATAATTTCTTTAAAAAAACATTGTGTGCATGTGTACAGGGAGGGCAGTTTTACTGAACTGTAAGTGGAAAGAGAAGACAAGAAGAGGTCCAGCATTTAAAGTTGCCCAAACGTTTCCACTGTCTTAACTTTCAAAGGCTATATTTCAAGAGCTATAAAGTCAGTACATCCTATCACATGATATTTTTTCAAAATTTTTAATATTTTTATTTATTCCTGAGAGAGAGACAGAGACAGCGTAAGCAGGGGAGGGTCAGAGCGAGAGGGAGACACAGAATCCAAAACAGGCTCCAGGCTCTGAGCTAGCTGTCAGCACAGAGCCCAACATGGGGCTGGATCCCACGAACCCATGACCTGAGCTGAAGTAGGACGCTTAACCGACTGAGCCACTCAGGTGCCCCCATCCTATTAACATGACATTAATAGACTTGTCCAAGTCCATGACTTGGTGAAGAGGATCTTCATTTTTCCATCTTTTTTTTCCATCTCATATACCTACACAGGTAACTATTTAATGGTTAGTACATCTTCTCATTTTTAAGAAAATTTAGTTGATAAGTGATTGCCAATAGTGATCAGATAAGCCTATGAACTCGACACAATTTCATTTCTTTATCCATTCAAAAAATGCTTCTTTATCACCTACTATGGATGAGGCATAGTGTAGAGAAGAAAGAGAGGTAAAAATACAGACTGCCTTTCCCTCATGCAGCTGACCCACAGGGGCAAGGGTTGTTCCCTAGCTTGATATATTCAGTTCAGAACATGGCATCTACCATTGGGGTGCCCAGGTGGCTTGGTTGGTTTAGTGTCCGATTCTTAATTTTGGCTCGGATCATGATCTCATTGGTTCATGGATTCATGCCCCATATCGGGCTCAGTGCTGACAGTGTGGAGCCTGCTTGGGGTTCTCTCTCTCTCCCTCTCTCTCTCTCCCCACCTCACCCCTACTTGCACTGTCTCTGTCAAAATAAATAAAATTAAGAAAAAAAAAAGATGGGGAGCCTGGGTGGCTTAGTCGGTTAAGCATCCGACTTTCGCTTAGGTCATGATCTCGCAGTTCGTGGGTTTGAGCCCCGCGTAGGGCTCTGTGCTGACTGCCAGATCAGAGCCTGGAGCCTGTTTCAGTCTGTTACTCCCTCTCTCTCTGACCCTCCCCTGCTCACGCTGTCTCTCTTTCCTAGAAATAAATAAGAACATTAAAAAAAAAAAAGAAAAAAAAAACACAGCATCCACCATTTAGCAAGAGAGTAATTAATGTGTATTTAGTCAGTGGGTCGTAAGACTTGAACCTTTAACGGACCACTGACAACAATCAGAAAGACAAAAATAATGATTCCACACAGTTGATTGTCAACAGTTTAGTTTTCCAAATAAAGGTATTTATAAACTATTAACCAGGGGCACCTGGGTGGTACAGTCAGTTAATTAAGCATCCGACTCTTGTTCTTGGATAAGGTCACGATCTCACAGTTCATGAGTTCAAGCCCCACACTGGGCTCTGCACTAATGTTGCAGAGCCCACTTGAGATTCTGTCTCTCCTCAAGGAATTAGGAAACTGAACAAACTAAGCTTGACGTTAGCAGATGGAAAACAAAGTTAGCAGAAGAAAGGGAATAATGAAGGTTAAAGCATAAATAAATGAAATCAAGGCCAGAAAGACAATTAAAAATATCAATGAAACTAAGATTTAGTTTTGAAAAGATAGAATTGACAAACCTTTACCTAGACTAAACAAAAAGAGAGAGAGACAGAGAAAGAGAGAGGGGACTCAAATACGCAAAATTAAATGAAAGAGGAGACATAAATGACATCGGAGAAATACAAAGGATCGTAAGAGGCCACTATGAACAATCATATGAAGAGAACAAATCAGATAACCTAAAGAAATGGATAAATCCCTGGCAGTACACCACCTACCAAAGCTGAACCATGATGAAATAGAAAATCTGAGCAGACCAATAAAGACTCAGGAGAGTAAAGCAGTAATCACAAACTTTTCAAATAAAGCCCAAGATCAGGTGGTTTTCCTGCTGAACTATACCAAACATTTAAAAAAGAATTAAGATCAGTTCTTCTCAGACTCTTCCAAAACATTGAAGAGGAGGGAACATTCCCGAATTCATTTTATAAGGCCAGCATTATCCAGATATAAAGTCAGATAAGGACATTACAAGAAAAAGAAAACTATTGGCCACTATCCTTGATGAATATAGATGCAAAAATTCTGAACAAAATCCTAGCCAACTGAATTCAACAGCATATTAAAAGCATCATACATCATAATCAAGTGGGATCAATCCCTGGGGTATAAGGATGGTTCAACATACACAAATCAATAAAGCCGAGGCATCACATTAATAAAATGAAGGCTAATTTTTTTTAATCCAATGTCCTGTTCTTTTTATTTTTTTAACATTTATTTATTTTTGAGAGATAGAAAAATGCAGAGCACAAGTAGGGGAGGGAGAGAAGGAGAGATCATGATCAGATCATGATCTCAGTGGTTCATGGGTTCATGCCCCACATTGGGCTCTGTGCTGATAGTGTGGAGCCTGCTTGGGATTCTCTCTCTCTCTGGTCCTCCCCTACTTGCACTGTCTCTGTCAAAATCAATAAAATTTTTATAAAAGAACACGGCATCCACCCTTTAGCAAGAGGGTAATTAATGAGAAGAGAGAGAAAGGAGACAGAGAATCTGAAGCAGGTTCCAGGCTCCAAACTGTCAGAACAGAGCCTAATGCACGGCTTGAACTCACAAAACGTGAGATCATGACCTGAGCCGAAGTTAGACGCTTAGCCGACAGAGCCACCCAGGTGTCCCAAATGAAGGTTCAAATTATCCAATTCTCTCAACAAATGCAGAAAGCAGCATTTGACAAAATTCAACATCCTTTCATTCTTAACAGTTGAATATATAAGGAATATAACTGAAAATTTAAAGGGCATACATGACATCACATACTCAGTGATGAAAAGTTGAAAGCTTTTCCTCTAAAATCAGGAATAAGACATGAATGACTATTCGCCCTACTTCTGTTTGACATAGTACCACAATTCAAGCCAGAGCACCTAGGTGAGAAAAAGAAAAAGGCATCTAAGTCAAAAAGGGAGAAGCAAAATTATCTCTTCTTGCAGATGACATGATATTATATGTAGAAACCCTGAAGGAGCCTGCCAATCAGCAAATTCAGCGAAGTTGGATACAAAATCAGTCTGGGAAGATCTGCTGCATTTCTAGGCAGTAACAATGAAACATATTTTGTTTTTAAAATCTAAAAAAGAAAAAAAATAGTCCCACTCACAATAGCATCAAAAGCAATAAAACATTTTGGGATAAACTTAACTAAAGAGGTTAGAAGACCTGAACACTGAAAACATTATAACACTGATGAAAGAAATAAAAGGAAATACAAATAATGGAAAGAATTGTTTGCTTATGGGCTGGTGTAATTAATATTGTTAATGTCCAAAGTACTCAAATCCATTTACAGATTCAATGCAATGCCTATCAAAATTCCAATGATGTTTTTCACAAAAATAGAAAAGAAAAATTCAATCCTGAAATTCTTGTGAAAGCACAAAAGACCTCAAATATTCAAAGCAATCTTGAGAAAGAAGAAGAAAGCCGGCGGCATCACACTTCCTGATTTCAAATTATACTACGAATCAATAATTTTGTTTAAGTTTATTTATTTTGAGAGAGAGAAAGCAAGAAAGAGAGGCAGAGAGAGAGGGAGAAAGAAGTCCAAGCAGGGTCCACGATGTCAGTACAGAGTCTGACGCTGGGCTCGACCTCTCCAACCATGAACTCATGACCTGAGTCAAAAATCAAGAGTTGGAAGCTTAACTGACAAAGCCATCAAGGTGCTCCTATACTACTGAGCAATAGTAATCAAAGGGTATGCCCCTGGCATGAAACATACACATACCTCCACCACCAGCAGAGAATCAAAATAAAACGACAAAGGCACGTTCAATGAATAGTTGACAAGGGAGCAAAGAATATCAATGAGCAAAAGATAGTTTCTTCAATAAATAAGCTTGAAACACTGAATATTCATATGCAAAGAATGCCACTGGACCCCTCCTTTACACCACTCACAAAAACTAACTTGAACTGGAGACCTACATATAAAACTTGAAACTATAAAACTCCTAGAAAAAAAGATCAGAAAAAGGCTCCTTGACACTGGTGTTTGAAATAAAAAAAAAATTTTTGTTTTGGATCTGACACCGAAAATGTAAGCAAAAAGGCCAGAATAAATGGGACTCTATCAAATTAAAATTTTCTGTACATCTAAGGGAATAGTCAGCAGAATGAAGAGGCAATGAGGGAAATATTTGCAAACCAGATATCAGATATGGGGGCTAATATCCTAAGCATATAAGGAACTCGTGCACTCAAGAGCAAAATAAATAAACAGATAAAGAAATAAATAAATAAAATATGATTAAAAATGAGCAGAAGACTTCAATAGATATATTTCTAAAGAAGACATACATATGGCTAACAGATACATGAAAATATACTCAATAGCACCAATCATCACGGAAATGCAAATCAAAACCACAGTGTGTTATCACCTCCTGCCTGGTAGAATGGCTATTGGTTAGAGGTAACAAATGTTAGTGAGGATGTGGAGAAAAGAAGAGTCTAATGTATTATTGGTGGGAATACAAGTCTGTACAACCACTATGGAAAGCAGCATGGAAGTTCTAGAAAAACAATTAAAAACAGACACACCCTATGATCCAGCAATTCCACTTTGGGGCATATATCTAAGGTAATGGAGTCACTGTAACTGCATCCTCAAGTTCACTGCAGCATATTCCACAATAATCAAGACATGGAAACAATGTAAGTGTCCATTAACAGATAAATGGATAAAGAAAATGTGGTACACATGTACACAGAATGAGAGAGAGACAGAAAGAGAGAGAGAGAGATTATTAGCCATAAAGAAGATGAAAATCTTATCATTTGTGATGACATGGGTGGACCTTGAGGGCATCATGCTAAGTGAAAGAAGTCAAAAAATGAAAGACAAATTCTGTATAATCTCTCTTATACATGAAATCTGGGGGGAGTGGTGTATGTGGAAAGGCCATGCTCATAGAAATAGAAAATCAAATGGCAGAAGAGGATAGGGAGATATTAGTCAAAGAGTCAAACTTCTAATTATAAGATGAATTAAATTCTGGGCATCAAAGTACTACATGATGACTCTGGTTAACAATATTATTCTATATGCTTGAAAGTTGCTGAGAGTAATCTTAGGTATTCTTATCACACGCAAATACCATAAAATTTGTAATTGTGTGAGGTAACAGATACGTGAAGTAATCTCATTGTGGTAATCATTTGATATGTATCATATAGATATAATCTGGATATTATCTAGATATAACATATATGATTATATCTATGATACACATATCTGTGATATCTGATATATATCTATGATTCATATTTATTATATATAATCATCACTGTATGTTTTAAATTTACACAACGTTATATGTCAATTTATTTCAATAATATTGTAAAGAAAAAGTACTGGAATAGCTTAAAAATTTTAAATAAAGACTATACATCACATCAGCATGGTAATAAAGAAAAATCACATGACCATATTTATACACGTAGAAAAAACAATTGGTAAATCCAACACTCATTCATGATAAAAAAATCCTCTCAGTAAACTAAAAATAGAGGTTACTTTCTCAACTTGATGAAGACTATTTGCATAAAACCTACAGCTAATATCATACTTAATGGTAAGAAACTCAAAATATTTCCTACTTTATCAGGTACAAGGCAAGGGTGTTCCCATTCACCATTCCTTTGCAACTTAATACTAGAAGTCCTTGCTAATTAAATAAGGTAGGAGAAAAAGGAAATAAATACATACAGGTTAGGAAGGAAGACATAAAAGAATCAGTTTTTTGCAGATCTCATCATATATGTAGAAAATCAAAAAGAGCTGACACATCCACACATACACAAAACCTGGAATGAATAAGTAACCATAGCAAGGTTGCAGGATACAAGGTTAACATACAAAAGTCAAGTGCTTTCCTATGTACTCAAAATGAACTGGAATTTGAAGTTAA
The DNA here is from genome assembly GCF_008692635.1 of Crocuta crocuta. Classification (NCBI taxonomy): domain Eukaryota; kingdom Metazoa; phylum Chordata; class Mammalia; order Carnivora; family Hyaenidae; genus Crocuta; species Crocuta crocuta. Next base: position 1,485,938 of record NW_027529641.1, on the reverse strand, counting down.
AAACACAATACCATTTACATTAGCATCCCCAAAACTAAACACTTAGGTATAAACTTAAATATATATATATATATATGCACAAAATTTTTTATAGGAAACTACAAAACTGATGAATAAAATCAAAGATGAATTTTATGAATGAGGAGATATCCCATGTTCATAGATGGGAAGACTCAATATTTTCAAAATATCGAGTCCTTTTGAACTCGGTCTATAGATCCAATGCAATCCCAGTCAAAATCCCAGCATGTTATTTTGTGGATTTTGACAAATGATTCTAAAGTTTCTTTGGAGCGGCGAAAGATCCAGAATAACTAAGACAATATTGAAGGAGAAGAACGCAGTGGGAGGACTTATACTATCCCACTTCAAGACTTAATATACAGTGACAGTAATCAAGACAGGGTGGTACTGGCAAAAGAACAGACACACTAGAGCGACAGAGAGAGACCAGAAATAAACACACACACATATACTCAACTGATCTTTGAGAAAGAAACAAAGGGAATACGATGGAACAAAGATAGTCTCATCAACAAATGATGCTTAACACCTGGACATCCCCACGTAAAATCATGAATGTATGTGGACATGGATCTTATGCTCTTCACAAAAATTAACTCAAAATATATCACAGGCCTCAAAGTAACAAAAATACAAAACTATAAAACTCGTAGAAGAGAACACAGGAGAAAACTTAGATGACTTTGGACATTGTGATTTCTTTTAGGTATCACAGAGGATCCATGAAAGAAATCACTGATAAGCTGGACTTTATTAAAACTAGAAAAACTTCCAGTCTGCAAAAGGCAATATTAAGAGAATTAGAAGACAAGCCATGGATTTAGAGAACATGTTTGCAAAGACACATCTGCTGGACTATTACCCAAAATATGGCAGGGGCTCTTGACACTCAATACTAATACAAATGGCCCGATTAAAAACTGGGCCAAAGTCCTTACCAGACATCTCACCAAAGAAGATTTGCAGGTGGCAAATTAGCATATAAAATCTTCTCTATATCATATGTCTATAACTAAGTGAAAGAAGCCAATCTGAAAAGGCTACTTACTGTATGGACAAGCCAAGCATACAATATCCTGGAGAAGGCAAACTATGGAGCTGATAAAAAGATCAAAAAAGTGCCAGGGGTGAGAGCAGGCACAAGAGATGAAAGGGCAGAGCTTAGAATATTTTGGGGGCAGTGAAGATACTCTGTACATCATAATGATGGATAGATGTTCCTATGAATTTGTCCAAACCGGTGCAATGTATGTCACCAAGTGTAAGCCCTAAGGTAAACTCTGGACTCTGGGTGATTATGATGTATGAGTGTAGGTTCATCCATACTAAAAAATGGACCACTCTGTTGGTAATGGGAGAGGCTATGTACGTGCAGGAGTAGATAGAGGGTAAATGGAGAAAACCTCTGTAACTTCCTCTCAATTTTGTTGTGAATCTAAGATTGCTCTAAAAATAAAGCCTTTAAAATAATAATACTGGGGCGCCTGGGTGGCTCAGTTGGTTAAGCGTCCAACTTCGGCTCAGGTGATGATCTCACAGTTTGAGCGTTCGAGCCCCGCATCAGGCTCTGTGATGACAGCTAGCTCAGAGCCTAGAGCCTGTTTTCAGATTCTGTGTCTCCCTCTTTTTCTGACCTTCCCCTGCTCACGCTGCCTCTCTCTCTCTCTCTCTCTCTCTCTCTCTCAGAAATAAATAAAACATTAAAAAATAATAATACTAATATAATAATAATTTAACTATTTTCCACTATTACTGTTATTTTGAAATCTCTAGAACATGGGAGGGAAAGCTTGCCCCCACCTTTAGCCTGTAGCTGGTTCAACTTCCCTTACAACCTCCAGCTCCTGTAGCAGTGTGGACAGACTGGCCAGCACTGTGTGGACACACGGCCTGCTCTACCAAGTTCCATCCCTCTCCACCCCTTGATGTGTTCAGATTACTGAAGAGATCCTAAAAAATCTGAATTGTAAGATTTGAAGGTCCAAATGAACTTATCTTTCTACAGGAAGAAGTGTAAATGAAACTTATTACTTCTTGGATGAGGGGCCAGTGGAAACCACTGAGGCGTCTGGCAACATTACGCACAAAAGCTTGTGCCCGAAAATGAAGTAACATGTGCATTTGGTGGGGATTAAAGAGGGCCCTTGTCACGATGAGCACTGAGTGACGTATGGAATCGATGACCCACTCTATTGCACTCATGAAAGTAACGGGGCACCGGATGTTCACGGTCCTGGAATTTTAAATAAATTTTAAAAAATACATTTCCCGGCGTTCAAAAATAAATAAATAAATAATAACGAAACGTAAATTTAAAAAGAAGAAGAAAAAGAGATGTACATTTCTTCTAGGTATTTTATGGGTTACACTGAGTGAGGAAATGTCTTTCTGTTTCTTGTTGTTTTAGCAAATGGTAACTGGATTAAAACATCAGATAGATAAAAGCCCACCAGTTCAAGGTGGCACTTAAGGCGATCTTAAGAACAAGAAACCTCACTGGTCACTCTTGGAGATTGCTAAGGAACAATTCCTTTATTCTGAAAACTGATAAAGTAAAAAAAAAAAAAAAAGCGTTTAATAAAATGTAGCCAAAATTTCCCTTGGCTTTGTGCTTAATAGGCATTGATCCAGCCTCAAGACGTGTGGCTGAAATAGGCAGGCTGATCGATCTGATTCAGCCCATCGATTTCATTATGACTCCTGCCACGATGACAGGGCATACGACAAGGACTCTTACAGTACCAGGGAGACTGTCATAAGGAGCCATGGTGGCCACCGAGATCTGTACCCTGTGTCTAGCTGGCTTCTCGCCGGCAGCTGTGATGGCAGACCCTATAAAGGAAAAGGGAAGTAAGAGAAGAAAACAAGGGCAAAAGGCAACGACTCATCTCTAAATCAGATTCATCCAGAGAAAGCTCATGGAAGTGAGATGTGTGGACTTTGGAAGTACCCACCATCAGCCAATGGGGACCCTAGAATGAGCAAAACCTTAGAGACTCAAGCACAGAAAACATTCGATGTGATTAAAAACTACATCATCTTAGGATCTCCATCCCTAATATTATTAGCATACAAAGCCCAGAGCACTAACAGTACAATGCCAGTTACCGGGAACATAAACAATAAAAACAAACAAAAAATAATAAAATTGCAGATATGGGACCAATGATAGAATCTTCTATAGCAACAAGGACTCCTCACTGATGTCTGTGGTCCCTCTGAACCAGGTACCAATGTGCCTTATTGAATTCTGATAAACACCAGTTACTATCCCCAGTTCACATATGAAGTAGCCAGTTACCACAGATAGGTTGAGTGGCTTTCTAATAAGTGGCAGACACAGGATTTGAACCCAACTGTGTCTGGCTCACATCTTGTGTTACCTAAACACTAGGACGTACTCCCTCTTTCAATTACAATTACAGCCTCAGGAAGAAGTGGCAAATTATGAGGGCAAACTCTTGGCATTTTATTTCCAATGATAAAAAAAAATCATTTCTTCAAGAAGCGGGGCCAGCCCTTAATCAGTATTTGCCACATGCTATCAAGTTCATTTTCACAATGGTAATATCTATTTGACAACCAGGGATAAAAAGTGATAGTCTCTGAAAATGAGGCCACAATCCAGTTAAAATAAAAACGTCTCAAGCAAGGTATGCCTTAATTTAATTTAGGTCTTGGAAAACAGCTTGCCCAAAAATGACTTTTGCAAGTCACGTACAGTATTTCAATCTGTCATTCTGTATTGACCTTCACAAGACTGAAATATATTGCACTGGACTTGCCAAGCTTATGAGAATGATATTAAACTTGGTAATATTTTTTAAATCTTATTTTATATACACTCTGCTTTTTACTTCACTGTGTATAATTCTTGAAAGCATTGATAGTACCAAGCATTCTTAGATACCAGGTTTTTTGTTAATTAGAATTTATCGAGGTTGATTCAATAAATCACAGTAAAGGTAGAATGTTTATTCAAACGCAATGTGGAGGACCATGTATTCAGAAGAAGAGTTGTCTCAGTATTTTGATGATGCCTACCAGATTTGACTTTAAGATTTTATGGAAGTGTGTTTAAGATCTAGCGCTGAGTTTATTAGCATTTGCATCTGCATGTAGAATTTGGAATAATTTACTTTAAATAAATCTTACATCCTTGAGTATGTCTTTGATAATCTATCAGTCCTATTTTAATTTGCACCCTTCAATAATCTCATACTAGAAATTAATCTTCTTTAACATGGGGTACTTTTCATGTCATTCGCCACTGCGGAACTCGAGTCTGCATTGTACATTCTGCCTGTTTCACTCCATAGTCCACCTTCCTCACCAACATCAGGAATAATCAGTGGCTGAAGTAAATAACAATATGTTCCTTCAAAATAACCTTCTAATAATCTCAAGAAATAATCTTAAGAAAACATGAGGACAAAGACGCCCGGGTGGCTCAGTTGGTTAAGCGTCCGACTTTGGCTCAGGTCATGATCTCACAGTTTGTGGGTTCGAGCGCCGCCTCGANAATCTGAAGCAGGCTCCAGGCTTTGAGCTGTCAGCACAGAGCCTGACATGGGGCTCGAACCCACAGACCACAAGATCATAACCTGAGCCAAGTTGGACGCTTAACCGACTGAGCCACCCAGGCATGCCTGGGAAGATTTTTTAAAACTTTATGTATTTTTTAAGTAGTCTCCACACCTACCGTGGAGATCAAACTCACCATCCTGAGATCAAGAGTCACGTATATCACTAACTGAGGTATCCAGGTGCCCCCTGGAAAGATTTATTTTTAAAGAAAGCCTTGGTAGAGTTGCAGAAGTATATATCTCAGGACCAGTTTCAGAGATTGAGAGAGGATTTGGTGATGTCACAGTGACAATTACTAGGAAGTTAGGTAAAAGAACATACAGACAAAACAAAGAGTACTTATTAAGACCAGGGGAAACAGAAATTGTGCAAAAAGAAAAAGTTTACTCCCTAGCACAGCCCTCAATAGAAGTTAGCAGTGATAATGCACACTGAATAATCATTTTAAAATTATAACATAACTACTAAGAAAATGAGGACATGGGTATTAGGGATAGTAATGACAAACAAGTCTCAATCTTCTCTAGGGAAAGTCAATAGAGAATTTTCCAAACTAAAATAATACTAATACTCAGAAGGAAAAGGAAAGAAGGAAGACGTTTTTAAGAAGTAACCATACAAACATGTTACTTATGGATAAGGAAGTGAATTCTAATAAAATTCAATAGACATGTTGGAAATATTTGCTTTTCAGTAAAGGGAAATGGGATGAAGGGCAGAGTTAAGAATGAATATTCTTAATATTTTGGAATTTAATGCTTGAAACTGTGATTGGTGTAACCTTCCTATACAGACTCTGCATTACATATAAATGTATTTTATTTAGGAAGACAAAGTAGAAAATCCTAAGTTTAGTCTGTGGACAGCCAGCCAAAGTTCATACCATTCAGAATTTTTAATAAGCTATGTTCTCATTCTATCAAGAATAAAACGCATGCTTTCCACCACATAGTATAACTTCCTTTTGTGATTGTATAAAAGATCTTCTAACATCATACAGAGTTTTAGTCCGCACGGGCGTTTTAGCCATTAGTTATCTCAGACAATAGAAAAAAACGGATGAGCCAGGTTCTTCCATCTTGGTTTTATTTATTTATATTTTAAGTTTTTTTTATTTGAAACTCTACCCCCAACGCAGGACTCGAACTCACAACCCCAAGATCAAGAGTCAAATGCTCCACCGACTAACCAGCCAAGTGCCCCTAAACTTGGTTTTCCTAGCATAATGGAATAATGACTTTCTGAATGAAATACCTTAAACAAAACATTGTTAAGTTTTAGGATTAGGAAGCCATACACAAATCTACTTTCATTAAAATCACTTAATATTATGAAGCCTGTAATTTCATTACAGTTCAATCATATGATATGCAACAATAAACATTCAACTGCATTTATCTATGCATTTATTTCAATAACTAGATAACGTCCCTCAGGTATTCCTCATAAGGGGATTCAGGAATGAGTGATGTGATCCGAATGTCTGCCTCATGATTCTGCTCATCCACTCAATATGAGATTCTAAAGTTCCCAGAAAAAAATGAAAATTCCCTTATCTGTAGCTTTATCTTCCTTAGCCAAACCAGGTTCTTAAATTAAGATCAGTAGAAGGGTCTCTTTAATTAAAAGTGAAAAAATCTCCTTTAACTGAGGTACAGTTGATTAGAGAACCATAAGAAAATGGATAGCTCGATTGTCATGAAAAGCTTTCTTTCCTATAGCTTCCTTGGAATCTAGAATTCGTTTTCTTCCAGAAATAACACTAAAATGGGGTCAAATAATATTTTACAAAAGTGTTTGGTGTTCTGGGGAAGCAATGGCTAATTTATTATCGGCAATACTCACATGTATGTCACACCCGTGTAAGTGTACTCCAATCATGTTTTGTGCATTAATAGTGTAGTCAATGGGAGGAGTCAGAAGTGTCTTTTCTAAAGACGTGTTCCAAAAGGCTTCGTGGAAGCTTATGTTCCAGCATAAAATTTGATATTTGATGGTATATTATGTTCTCATTCCCATCAACATTTTTTGCATGAACTGCATTACGCACAGCCAAGGATTTTTTGGAGGTGTACTAATTAAACCTCGTTTCTACGAACAATTTGCTTAAGGGTAAAAGGCTGCCCCCACCCCCCAAGAAAAAGACTTTTTTTGTGAGGTCATTTCATCATGAATCTACTAAGACCGGTTAAAATAAAGGGCTTTGAGAAAATAAACTTTCTAAAACCATTATTTTGAAACAAATACATTTCAAAATAGTCAACCTTGACAGGCTGCTTCTTCGGCATATTACTCTAAATGGAGGACTTCCTCATTTAAAAAAAAAAAAAGGACGTTTCTGCAGATGTCCTTTTCTGAAATGTGGGAGAACAATTTCCGTTCCAAAGTAGGTTTTGCACAATCTCTGTGATCACACCTAAATTATTAATTTGGTTCATCAGTACATTCCCTTCACAGAAATTGTAGAGGGAGACTGCCCTTACACCCTCTCCAAAATGTCACACAATATTAATTAGTACATTTTTTATTTGAAAATGCAAACAGTATTAGGCCCAGTCCGTGCCCAATTCTCTTCTAGAAGATACAGGATGCAAACTACTTACAACAAACAACCACAAAATCGGTGTCTTTCATTACAGTTTCCACAAAGGGATTCGGTGGGTAGTACCCTTGCCTGTACAATCTGCTACTTCTCACTGAGCAAAAATTCCCACCCACACCCCCAAACTCCTCATGAAAAAATTTTTAAGGTATAGTAATCAGGACACCTGTCTCAAATGCTTTGATGGGTTTTTAGTTCATTTCTTGGGAGAAGCGCTCTGTTTCTTTTTTTTAATCAAAGCTACTTCGCTAAATTGCTTTCCCGATCAGACCCCAGAATATTAGCCAAAGTCTGGAGCTGGCCTCCATCACCAATTTGAATATTAACAGCAATAGTTTTACAGCCTCTCCATTGTGAGTAATGCACTGAAACTCCCACAATTCAGCCGTCGTTTCTTTCCTTCCTCGGCTGGCCCTGGCCCTTGGAATGTTTGCGTCCTGTCACCGTGAATGTGCTCGGAGCAGAGTTATATGGCATCATTTGGAGAAACATTGCGTTAATAACCAGAGTTCAAGGGCAAAGGATATAAACGGAGCAAATTACAAGTCTGAACAGATATATAGCTTTTGCTAAAAGGGACACGGGCTGCCACTTTATTTACTGGGCACTGGTCCACTTGCCAAGGTGCCGAGACGCACGAAGGCATTTTTAAACGACCAAATCACAGCTTACGAAAACAGCACAAATTTTCAGAGGAGAAAGCAAGCCAGTGCAGGGATCAACGATCCTGAGTTTCCTAATGAGAGAATACGATTGGCTATAAAGTACCTTAAGTTTCAGGCGTAATTTCACAGATGATAATATCATTTTATGTGTCACAATGGAGGGGAAGCAGAAGCTTGCTGGAAACCTAAATTCAATAGATCATCCCAAACTGCCCCTTAGCCCAGTTTTGTCAGGGATTTCTCGCTATGATTATTTTAACCAGGGGATACCACCCGGGTGCAAAATGAACACCACGAAAGGGTGATTTATAAAAATGCTGTACTTCATTTTAATATGTTGACTAGAGGGATCTCAATAATTAAATAAGTGGGGAGCTAAAGATCTGAGAGGGGAAGCAAAATCAATTTTTAGAAGAGAACAAAAGTATAACTTCATTAATACAGAAACTAAAAATCAAAGAACAATCACACCCGTTACACTGCCACATGTTTTTTTATTAGTCTTCTCGGTAACACTGAATATACTGTAAACTATGTGATCCGATATTTTCCTATGTGTAAGGTTAAATGCTACCACATTATTTTCTTTCTTTTCTTCCTTTTCATTTTTCTTTTTTTGTAAGGGAATTTGGAGATTATTATAAAATCTTATCAAAATGTTCCTTAAGCCCGGCCCATTTATTCCATTTAAAAAGTTTATTTGAAAGAAAGCAATTAATTTAAAACACGGAAATTTTGCCTTAAGATGTTCCTTACTGTATTATTTACTTTACCAAAAGCCAGAAATGACCTAAGTAACCAACAACAATAATTGGTTAATTAAATGATATATACATGCAAGGAAATATTATGCTGTTACTAAAACTGATTAATATGGTTATTTTTGACTATTATGAACAAGTACTTTTGACATAATATGTGGGGGAAAAAAACCCCACAGGAGTCAAATGAATTCTTTTGTAAATATTTAAGCATACAGGAAAACAATTCTAGGAAGAAACATAAATGAATTAAATTTATGTGTGTTTTTTTCATGGGGAGGACAGATAGGCTGTCTGTGCGAGCTTGATGGGATTATTAAGTTTCTTAAATTTCTTTTAACTATCACGCTGTTAAAATATGGTATTTAAAAGATAGAAATGCATGGAGCAAGGTTCTTTTCCACCCTGACTCATTTTCAACCACAATGAGATAAAATACGCCTCTGTGACAGGATTCAATTTCACTTATTGCTATTTTAAACATGGCTTTTATTTTCTTAATGGTTGTAGTTGCTAGGGCAGAAGGGGATGGTGGGTATTCTAAAGCACAATGACACAATAACATTCCCATATTGAAAACAACAACAACAACAAAATCCCACTGTTTTCTCTAAACTATTTTGCTCTCAGAGGTAAAGAGTCAGCTTATAGGCAGGACTGACTCCTGACAGGAGATGCATTAGCTTCACTGCCGGCTTGTACAGGAGGAAATACTCAATGAATGGACTTGTCCTTCTGTTGCCAAAGAGGAATCTGGATGATACAATAGCTCTCTGCCAGCCCCATCTCCATGGTGGTTCATGACATATTTTTTCCTGTTATCCTTCCGTCTGCTTCAATCCCTACTCTCAACCTAATGAGTTTTTAAAAGGACGCTTCTTAAATCACATTGCCTAAAACCATGTGCTGTCATCTTTTTGCAAGGATAAACAAAACATATTCAAATTGCTCATGACTTTTAAGTACATAAAAGCTAGGCAAATTATGAAAATTTTACACATTCTAGAGCGCAAAATTATCTCTGGAACACGTTCTTTGTATTTTATTCTTTTTGGGCTAAAGTGGGCTTTTTTAAGCATTTAACATCCAATTGTCTTATATTTTTATCCTTAACAACTGATCAGAAGTGCATTGTCTCCCCCTCCCCATTTTTTTGTGTTCTGAAATCTATTTTCAATGATTTTACTGGGGCCTGAGATAAGGGAATGGAACTATTCAGGTCCGAGTTCATTTTTTTTTTTTTCTCAGATAACCGACAGGGCATCATTCACACAAATGACAAACGGGACTTCGAAACTGGTGGGGAGGCTCAGGGACTGTTCTGATGGCTAAATGATTGGTCAAACAGCGGTCCTATATGATGCGAGGGTCTTCGCCCTCCACTTTCCCCTAGTGCGCTTTCCTTTCCTCCCACGGAGACAGAATAGAAACTAATCTTCAAAAAATATAAACATTCCGAGCCGGGTCCCTTTGTGCAGGCACCTTGCTCTCTCCGCCCAGNACGCGTTCTCCCTGATCGGATTGGCCGGCCCTCCCCGCGTGCGGACACACGGGCCCTCACCGGGGTTCGCCTCTACAGAAGTGTAAGAATGGTAACGCTTACCTGTGCAAGGGGCCACTAAGTGAGAACACATTTGAGGGATACAGTTCGTTGCGTCTGGTCTGTTCCCTCGACAGCATGGACCCATGGTGGAGTTTGCAAGCCAGGGCTCAATTGCGCACGGCCCGTGCAGACTTCGGGCCGAATTCCGACCCCAGACCTAAGTGCACCGTATGAACACAATACTAACAACTGATCTGCGTGGGATGCACACACTACTCNAACTGGGCTCCATTACTCTCTCTGGTGCGAAGGATCTACTACATCTACTTTATCCGTGTAATTTGAGAACAACTGAGGACAAGCCGAATCCCCACCCCAACTCCCTTATGGTCCAAGAGTGTATCTATGTACATGTCAGTGACATCCAGGGAAGGCCTTGAGGCCGTGGAGGGGGGCGGGGAGGTCAGCCTACCCGTGGCTCCAAGGTTTTCCAGAAAAGCATGTTATCTACAAAATAAAAATAAAAACAAGTAACAGCCACCACAGCAGTAAGCATCACCCCCAACCCTCCACCCTCGGCTTCCTTCTGAATCATAAATCATGAAAGAGAGATCAGTGACTTCAGCTTTCCTGCCTTTAACGACTGGGACCGATAATGCCAAAAAGGAAGAGAAACAAACATGTGAGCCATACTGCGGCCAGAGGAGGGGCGTGCTTGGGAACCCGCAGGTTTCTCATCTGTCTGGCAAAGAAGGGTGTCTGATCCTCAAAGTTGGGGCTTCTCAAACCTGGCTTCACAGGAGACTCACCTGGATTTGTGGGGCTTTGGGGCTTTTTATTTTTGGTTTTATTTTGTTTTGGTTTTGGTTCTGGTTTTGTGTTTAATAAAATCCCGATGCCTCAAGCAACATTCTGGTTCTACTGGCCTGGGGTGTGGTCTGCACAGAAGTACTTTCGAAAACCTTCCCTGTCATTGGAATGCACAGCCCTCCAGCTGCACATTCCAATCCTGTTCTGTTTCATGGGATCCATGGATAGGATTCATGGGCTATTATTCTGTCCTGTTTCTTCAAATACAACCCNTGTGCTGACAGCAAGCTCAGAGCCTGGAGCCTGTTTCAGGTTCTGTGTCGCCCTCTCTCTCTGACCCTCTCCTGCTCATGCTGTCTCTCTCTCTCTCTCTCTCTCTCAGAAATAAATAAAACATTTTTAAAAATTTAAAAAGAAAAAAAAAAGAATAAAATCCCAAACTTCAAATGGGCTCTTACCAGCTGTCTTATAGCTCCACCCAGATTCCCCACCATGTTGGATCTCCAAGACAATAAAAATGGGGTACCTCACCTCTCTCCTGGAATTTCCAGTTTACTCTAAGCTGACCTTGCTGCAAATGTCACCTGGAAAATAGATGTCATCAGTGGAGAATTTCTCATCTTTGACATAATTTTAAGTATTAAAATTTACCTACAACCGCCCTGGCTTACCTTATCCCTCTAAACTTATAACTGATGAAAGGTGCCTTCTGTTTTCAAAGGCCAGTCCTTTTACTTAGGTTCTCAATCCAATCTCCTCATCTTTCTCAAGGATTTTGTGGACTTTGGTCCATTGCTCTCTTGTAGCCAACACACCTTTATTGGACCAGTTCACAAACTAAACAATATAAACACCTAAACAAAAAAGCAAACACACAAACAAAACTCAAATTCTATCTTTGGCAGAGGATGACAATTGATCTCCCAATGTCCATCATTCCTTTTTCCCTTAACTAAAGAACGTATGTATTTAACTAAGTCCATAAACACTTGGAAGAGGCAACGTTAGCCCGCCTCTCTTACACCTAGATGTGTCTATGTGATTGAGTTAGCAGATGCAGTACCTCAGTCTCTTGGAAGCATCCTCAGAATGGAAGGACCTGAGCTTTTTATCACTCCCTCTCATGTTTTTGTTGACATAGCTGTAAGGTGGCAGGATCTGGGGCCTTGGTGTTTGGGAAGCCACCATAGCAGTCCAGAACTTCTTACCGCCTAACATAAAGAGGGAGAAAATAGACATCTAGCAGTTTGTTATTGGACTTTCTATCAGATGGGGCCCAAACTAATTTTAATGGATATGCTAGCATTCCCTTCATCTCTCATTTCCCTAAAACTATTGCCACTCCTTCATCTTCCTTCCAGGTCCGAGTATTTTGATTCATCTACATATGCAGTCTCCATGTCCTCACTCCTTTTGGGTCTCAATGATTCCGGTGTGTCACTTGTCATCATCCCTTCAAGAAATTGCTTTAGTCAGGTGCAGGGCCTCCATTTTGCCAACCCTCATCTTACCTGATGGTGTCCACTCCCTCTTTCTCAAGTCTCTCTCTCTTTTCTTAAAAAATATTTATTTATTTATTTTGAGAGAAAGTGTGCATGCATGAGCAGTAGAGGCTCAGAGAGAGAGGGAGATAGAGAGAACCCCAAGCAGGCTCTGTTCTGTCAGTGCAGAGCCCGATGTGGGGCTTGATCCCACAGGCCATGAGATCATGCCCTGAGAAAAAATCAAGTTGGACGCCCAAGCGACTGAGCCACCCAGGTGCCCCAACTTCACTCCTTCTTATTGCCAAATAATATTTCATTATTTGGAGATGCCACAGTTTCTTTTCCTATTCACCAGTTGATACTCATTTAGGTTGCTCTCATTTAGAGCTATTGCATATAATGTTGTAGAGTACTTATTATTATAATTATTATTAATTTTTAAAGCGTATTTATTTTTAGAGAGAAGAGGGCACAGGCGAGAGACAGAGAGAGAGAGGAAGAGAGAGCGAATTCCAGGCAGGCTCTGCACAGGTCGCTCAGAGCCCGAGGCAGTGTTCGAACTCATGAATCATGAGATCGTGATCTGAGCTAAAACCGAGAGTCAAACGCTTAACGGACTAGGCCACCCGGGGAATCAGTCCTTCCTAATTCTAATGAAGCACTTAAAAGCTTGTTAACTTTGTCTCTTCCGAAGGCTGCAAGACTGACATCAGTAACTGCCTGGTTTGTTATCAGCATGTGACTCCCACCTAGCAAGCGTCTACTACGGACTGGATGCTCGAATGTATTTGTTAAATGAATGAATGACAATTTACGCCATGTTGATTTCCAAAAATCTCTTAAGGATCACAGACCAATTCAGATGATTGTAGAAGATGGGAGAAGAGTGATACTCTAATTTTTGGTAGCATCCCCTCTGGGTGACATAATCTTCCAAATCTGCCTCCCTTCTTCTTGTACCAATTCAAGAAATACGAGCCTGAGTTGGATAGAGACCACATTCTCTCAGGGTAGTTTGCAGTATGCCCATCTTTGACTCTGCAAAGTCTTGGAGCCTTGCAAAAAGATATGTCATGTTATCGTACATTTATCTGGAGCTCAGGAAGAGAAGGAGGCTGTAGGGAAGGAGACTATAGGGAAGTGTCTTCTATATAGTGACATCAGAGCCCTTGACTGGGAAACAGCATCTGAATAGAAAATGAAGGAACAGTTTTTAAATAGGAGAGCACGTGAATCTTGCCAGACCTAGGATCCTGTTTTAGGCTGGAGTCCAAGTAGCTTAATTCATCATCTAGCAGGCAGGATTAAGCAAACTCTGTTCCTCTGGCCAGGGTTAGGGAGACTTCACTCCCAGAAACAAAGAGTTCCCGGCAAACAAAGTGGTTCTGTACCACTTCACACAGAGGTGAAAACCAGCCACTGTTGCAAAAGCCATGTATCTGTTTAATTGAAACGAAGGTATTCTAAACATACTGCAAACATGCCCTGGGTGTCAGCTTCTGTGAAAAACTGCAATCCCCATTGCTTCTTTATGAAACCATTAAATAAAATTAGAGAATCTGTGAACTTACTATTGGAAGCTACAAGTCCGCAGAGAGAGCTGTGGTGATTGTATCCTACTCCTCGGGGAAGAAAAGATCCAAGAAAAAAAAGAGGCCGAGGAAAGCAGGCAAACTACCTGGGGCCTCCAAGAAGCCAAAATGAGACACATGAGGCCAATCTAGCAAAGGTTGTGAAGGGTCCAGGGTCTCAATAGCCAAGAGGCTCAGAGACAGAGGGTTGAGCAATTTTCTTCCCACGTGTCCAGAACAGACTCAGTCTGACTCCGTAATTGAAACCAAACACTAAGAAGAATGTGGCAAATAAAGAAATAACCCTTGCCTCAAACATTCGATATTGGAGGAAAAGAAAACAAAGCAACCTCAAGCAATGCAAATGAACTGGATTTTGAAAGGATAATTGAAGGGGTGTCAATGGGTGGCTCTTGGGCATCTGATTTTTGATTTCGGCTCAGGTTGTGATCTCATGGTTTGGGAGCTCAAGCCATGCATCAGGCTCTGTGCTGACAGCTCATAGCCTGCTTGGGATTCTCTCTCTCCTCTCTCTCTCTCAAAAATAAATAAATAAACATTAAAAAAAAAGAAAGCACTGGAAAAGCTTTTGATGAGTGGGTCTTGTAGCAATGCGTTGGCTGGGAAGCCACCTGTTTAAACAGGGCAGGGAAAAGAATGAAGAACAACAAAGAAGCTTCTAGAGTTAGAGGGGACAGCAGGATGATTCTCGTGGGCTGCAGGTTTCAGGGCTAACCAGAAGGACATTGAGTGTCCAAGGATGAGCCCACAAGAAATTCTTAGGAACTAAGGAGTGGCTACTCAGCATTTGTCACAGCAGGAACCAAAAGAGAGTGAGAGAAACATTGAAAAAGAGGTGTAGGGAAGAATCCAGTTGAAGGAGAGAATATAATTGTTGGGACCAGATGGGTTTCACTGTGGAAAAAAGATTTCTGACCTGGAAAGAAAGAGGGGCGGATGGCCAGAAAGCTGCGGACACACCCCGAACATCTATAACTAGATGAATGATGTTACCAGACTTTACAAATAAATTTGGAGTCCGCAGACCCCAAAACATCTTTCCTTTTGGAGGTACGTCATCAAGATGGCTCACAGAATAACCCATCCCTCAAAGTACACTGACCGCATATAAGCTCCGGCTCTATAGGGCTTCCTCTTCAACGTTTACCCCCTCCCCTTTCTCTCCAAGCCTTTGCTATCTCCTCCTCCAAGGGAGAGAACATGTAGGAACTTTCGTTTAAAATCCATATGTGCAGTAGCCCTCATCCCTGTGAAGTCATGGAAAAAAGATGAAAGAAGGAACGCCATCACTGACAAACTACTTTTAGCAAAATTTAGAACAATTCCCAGTAATTGGAAGGTTGGCCAGAAAAGGCAAAGCAATCCGTCACCCATGCAATGCCAGCAGAATGTAAGTTGAAAGATTCTTTCTTTGTACTTTCCTTCCCTCTCCCAACACCCCACCCCTGGCACCCACCCACCCACCGCCTCCCTGGAGACCCAGCGTATAGTCTCTCTGGCAATAGGATATGCAGCTACAGATAGGCATTCTCTATCTTCTAGAAAAAGATAAGGATATGCAAGTGTTGAATACGAGTAATGAAGAGCGACCGAGTACAAGGTGGAAGATGACCATAGGGAGGTCTTCCTTGCATGGTGGGAGGTGTGATACTTAGAAGAGGAGCCCTTTAGAGGAGTTCTGTAGTTTTCTATGTGTTTGATGAACTACATACAGGCAGTAAGATTAGGGCTGGATCTAATTTTTGCCTAGCAGCGTCACTGGCATTAAATACAGTAAAACCTTGACTGCAAGTAACTTGTTCTGCGAGTGTTCCACAAGATGAGCAAACATTTCTAATAAATATTAACTTGATAAATGAGCAATGTCTTGCAATACGAGTCATACAGATGACAAACTTCGCCTGAACACAACTGAGCCAATGGTTCTTGGAATACAAGATATACAAATGCTTTGGATCACAAGCATGTTTCTGGAATGAATTATGCTCCCAAATCAAGGTTTTACTGTCCTGGGAAATTGAGGTAGGGCAGTTGGCATGGAACAGACATCAGCTGAAGCTCTTAGAAGAGATTTTCAGTCGGCACCCAAGTGGGTTCCCAGTGGTGTTCAAAGGGCTCCACTTAACACTAGGTCTGGATGGACAGCACTTGAGTTAAACATGGGTACAGAGAGGAAACAGCACCAACAGTAACTTGAGGACAAAGAATATTTTTCTACCAAAGCAATAAATAAATAGTGTGTGGTCTATTGCCGGAACCAGAAAACATAAAAAAATCTGAGGAACAGATTTCTATTTGACTGATAACATGGAAGAAGCAGCATGTAGGGAAACTCTGCCTTCTCTAGTGTACTGTTCCTTTAGTCTCATCCTGGTACCACATTCAAACATCTTTGATACCAGCTATGTAGGGTTTTCCCCCACCCCAAGTGATTCTCCGCGTCACCCGCTCTGTGTCCTACAACATAACTCAATCAGAATTGATTGAGGTACTATCTACCTGGAGGGGGCGTCAGATCCCACAGGGTAAAGGCTCTGTCCCACGTGACTGCCTCCCTCACCTCCCCCTACGGGTATCACTTGAAAGTTCAGGTTATCACCTGTGGTTCTCACTGACCGGCTATAAATCCAAGGTTCTGGGGTGCCTGGGTAGCTCAGTCGGTTAAGCAACTGACTTCGGCTCGGGTCATGATCTCACAGTTTGTGAGTTTGAGCCCCATGTCCAGCTCTGTGCTGACAGCTCAGAGCCTGAGGCCTGCCTTGGATTCTGTCTCTCTCTCTCAATCTCTCTCTCTGCCCCTTCCCTGCTCTTTCTCTGTCTCTCAAAAATAAATAAAAGTTAAAAATTTAAAAAAAAATGTTTAATCCAAGGTTCCATGAGCCCCTCCTTGGGTCTGATTTATTGATTAGAGTGGTTTGCAAAACTCAAGAAAGTCGTTTGCTTACTGTTTCCTTGTTTATTAGGAAAAGATATGAAGAGGAATACAACCGCCCTTTCTGGGAACCATCCTCATGGTTTTCCAGCAACCTGGAAGGAGGAAGTACAGGGAAAAGTGGGCATGTGTAAACTTTCCAGTGGCGGGGATAACTTACCTATAGCAGAATGAGTAGTGGGCTTCCAGAGATTTCTGTATCTTCAATCTACAAACGTGTAAATAACGGCATTTGTACATGGCACAATGGCACTTTGCAAATGTGACTAAGCTTTTTGAGATGAGATTACCTTGGATATCCAATGTAATCCAAAGGGTCCTTATTAGAGGGAGACTCCAGGGTCAGACTTCAGAAAGGGATGAGATCGGAGTGTGGTGGGGTCCTGAGTCAAGGAATGTAGGTGGTTTCTAGAAGCTGGAGAAATCAAGGAAAGAGATTTTCCCCCTCGAGCCTCCAGAAGCAGCCCAGCCCAGCCAATCAGGATTAGACTTCTAACCTCCAAAACTGTAAGATAATCACCACGTTGTTTTAAGCCGCTGCATTTGTGACACCAGCAGCAGGAAACTAATATATATCTGAAAGAGTGTTCCTGGAAAGAATACCATGTGCTTTGGCATCTGTGGATATGGAAAGTGTGTAAGAGAAATCAAGCTAACTCATAAAGAGATTTCCGACTTTGTGCCCTTGAGCTCTGCATAATATCATAACTAGGATGTTTCATGTCAGTTACACAAAGTAAAACAAGAATGTAATTGCTCTGGGCAGCAGGGTGGCTCAATCAGTTACATTTGTGACTTTTGATTTAGGCTTAGGTCATGATCTCACAGTTCCTGAGATCGAGCCCCACTTTGGGCTCTGCGCAACAACTTGGAGCCTGCTTTAGATTCTCTCTCTCTCTTTTTCTCTCTCTCTCTCTTTCTGACCCTTCCCCACTCATGCTCTCTCTCTCAAAATAAATATGTAAACATTTTGAAAATGTAATTGTCCACTAAGCAAGAATGAATAGCAGCAATGGGAAGCAATCATACTGAAGAAAGAAAACACACAAAACATCGCTACTCCTAGCAGGAGCAAACTTCAGACATGGAGGCACTCAAAGGAAAATAGAGTAAGAATGTAGTAGATAATGATCGTAACATGGAAACTTATATGAGTTTTGGAGGAAGAAAACAGAACTGGAACAGAAACAATATTCCAAGGCAAAACTAAAGAAAGCTTTTCTGAGTTATTATAAAAACTAAAATATGCATATCAAATAGTTTCATAGCAGCATAAGCAACTTCAGTGAAAAAATTAACAGGCTGGCAGGATAATTCGATTATGAATGTCCATATCACATACATATGTGGGAATAAAAAGAAAAGAAAAATTTAAAAATAATAATGGTAAAATAGTAGCAAGCAGGCTGACCTCACACCTACCTGCCAAAAATGCCGAAGGTAATAGAAAAACATCCACTCTGTCCGATGGGGATTAGACTGTGACTCACTATATTGTTACCAACCAATATACCTCTACTAGGGAAAGGCTGCATAGGTACCTTTTCAAATAATATGAACATCGATCATCCGTATATCATGATTTTTTAAAACAAATTCACACTTAGGTACTGGCCAACTGAGAGATGACTCAAGATGATAAAATCAGGAATGAGAATTTACACGGCCCCAACTTCGCTTTTGCAAATGGTATTCTGATTTTGGAAACACAAATTAGGAAACCAGCTCAGAGGATGATTATGTGTTGAGCCGTGTATCCCACCACCAGAGAGGCAAGTACGGTCCTGTGTTCTGCCTTCAGCTCTTCCTCTGGAAGACTCCCTCCTGGACCCAGGGAATGAGTGTTGTGGGGTATAAGTCCATTACTCGTGTTGTGTTTGATTGTGACTTCAGACAATGACTCATGACCTTCTGTTTTAGCCCTTGTTACAGATGCTCTCACTAAAAATTTTGAGGACATGTTGCTGCACCGTGAACTCTCCCCTCCTATCTTTGCTTCCTAGAACCAGAGATCCACAGAATGGCAAAATGATGATCACTTAATTTCCAAGGCTATCGCCAAATGAATTTTTTTGGCATCATCAAAACTCATATTGAATGACCTGAGCTGCTGATTTTTCTCTTGAACTGGGCAAAGGATCATACTAATCCTAAGAGGAGCAGATAATATCTCTCATGAAGCCTCATTTTTTCCCGGTTTTTAGTTATTAAAAACTAACTATATTTTGGCTGTGCTTTGTTAATATAGATTTTTGTTGTGTGTATGGATACCCACAGATAGGAAACACAAATGCAGAAAACAGTGTTCATTTTTGGTGCCATTATTGTTTTTCGTTCTCTTTTCAGTTTGTGAATTCACTCCCTCCTCTTCCCCATCTACTCACATCAGCCTACTTCTCCACAGGGAAATAATATGAATTACCCAGTAATAATCTTTCCATATGTCTTGAAGCACATACATTCTTATACAGATATAATCCTATGATCCCCTGTCCGTGGGCATAGAAGGTATGAGAGTGTGCACGCGCCTGCGTGTGATTCCTTGTTTTTCCAGAATGAACTTTAACTTCCGACACAAGGATTTCCTACTCAGCAATTTTTCATGGAATTCCTTCTGAGTCATCTGATACGGCTCTATTTCTTTTTCTTTTTAGTGATTCCATTATGGCCCGTGCAATGGAGGTACTGAGCTTGAGCCTTTCTTGTTTCCTTCTCTTTCCATCCTTCCTTCCCTCCCTCCTTCCTTCCTTCCTTCCTTTCTTCCTTTCTTTCCTTCTTCCTTCCTTCCTTCCTTCCCTCCTTCCTTCCCTCCTTCCTTCCTTCTTTCCTTCCTCTCTCTCTCTCTTTCTCTCCTCCTCTTCCTTTCTTCTTTCCTTCCTGCTTGCCTTCCTACCTGTCTTTCTGTCTTTCTGGCTACAAAGAGTGCCATAGCTAATAACACCCTTTTAGATACCCCACATGCTACCTAAAGGAGGGCATTTTTTATTTTGGGGGGTGAAGTGGGTTTCTGACAGTGGACTTGCTGGAGGAAAGACACATGTACTTTTACCGTAAGCTATGGTATCAGATTGCTTTTCTAAAATGCAAAAAGTCACAACGTTTTTGTAAGCCATGTATGAATTGGACCCCTTTGCACACTCTCCTGCCATCCCCAGGTGATACGGACCCGCCTTTACATTTTGTCAGCTTGATGAATATAAAATGATACTTCACTATTTTGCTATTTTCGTTGTCCTGCCTCCAAGCGACTTTGACCATCTTTTGATTTTTCAGAAGCCCCCTGGCCTGCGTCCTCCACAGGCGTGAGGCTCGATCCTCTGACACTGGGATCCTGACCTGCGCCAAAATCGAGAGTCGGACACTGCCTTCTCACAGCCCCTGCCTGTTCTTCTGTGGGGCTGCTTGTCTCCATCTGGACAGGGTGTATGAGCTGTTGGTATGTATTAGCTATTAACGCGTTTACTCTCTTACCTTCATAATAAAGAGAAGCTTTATTTTAGAAAAAGAGGCAAAAGATAAAAGGATCTGAAGTTCATTCAAAGACGAAAATGCTCAAAACATTCTCTCTTGGAAAGATTTGCATTTTAATTGGTATCAAGCCTGAAAAGAAAGAAGATCCTAGAGATACTTCTGATCATCAAGGAAAGGGTATAAATCAAACCTCTCTGATGCTTGATTTGCACTTGCCTCATAGATATTTAATCTGCACGCACTAGAATAACTAGATACAGGGTGATGCTGAAAAGCTGAGTGTGCGTTATGCCCAGAATGTATGTGGAGAAAGGGCGGAAACAAGATGCCAAGGAGAACAGTTTGTGGGGACTGAAACTTTCAGGTTCTCAGTGACCATAGTGGGCCTTTTGTGTTGTCTGTTTGCTTGTTGTTGACTCTGATTTCTTTTTTCCTTTAATTTTTTTTTTTTATTTTAGAGAGAGAGAGAGAGAGCATGAGCAGAAGAGGGGCAGAAGGAGAGAGAGAAAGAATCTTAAACAGGCTCCCTGCTCAGCACGAAGCCTGGCATGAGGCTCGATCCTCTGACCCTGGGACCCTGACCTGCACCAAAATCGTTCATTTACATTTTCCTAACGTTGAGAGGTGTTGAGCATCTTTTCATGTACTTATTGTTCGTTTGTATATCTCTGGAAGGACCTTTGTCTTGAGGTTGGCACAGGCTTGATCCCACAGAGGACGCTGATATTCAGTCCTAGGCTCAAATTCCCAGAGCCCGAATAAGAGTGCTGATGTTTGCCTGCACTATCTCGAGGCAGTAGAGGTAGCCTGATGTAATGCAGCTCCCTCCCACTAATTCCCCCAATGAAACAGACAATGACAACAGCAACAGAGGTCCCTGGGGCACATGCTCTAATCAATTTCCCTATCACGTGGCCATAGATCCCTGATGTGGGAACCACGGTGAGCTCCTCCACTTGCCGCCTGTGTAACCTTGGGCAACTTAGCCGCCGTACTTCCCTTATAAAATGGTTCTTGACTTGCTTTTCTGTAAGATCGGGAAAATATCTCAAGGGCCAGTTCCTAGAATCAAGCATTAAATGCACATGAGGTCACTTTTAAATGTATTGAAAATGTGATGGAGATAGTGCTCAAGTGCTTTGGCCACTTGTCAGCGGAGGTCTAATTTCATCCTGTGAACTTCTGAACCCCGAAGAGTAATCGTTAACTCCCCTTTTTCTGAGTGAGAATAAGAGGTGATTTAAGTTTGGCTCCTTACATATGTGTATATATTATTAAAACCACCTCTTCGGTAAAGGTGTTGGAGGGGAGAGACTTAGCCATGGTAGGATGTCCTAGTCAAAGGTATGATTCATGGGTGTCTGGGTAGCTCAGTCAGCTAAACATATGACTTCGGCTTAGGTCATGATCTCACAGTTTGTGGGTTAGAGCCCCGCATCGGGCTCTGTGCTGACCGCTAGCTCAGAGCCTAGAGACTGTCTTCAGATTCTGTGTTTCCCTCTCTCTCTGTCCCTACCCTGCTCACACTGTCACTACCTCTCTCTCAAAAATAAATAAAACATTAAAAAAAAAAAGGTATGATTCATAAGATAAGGTGCTAAACAATAGAAGCTGCTGCCTCCTTTCCCCACGCAGGGTTTCAAAAAGCACAGATGAGCTCCTGGTCAGTGAATGCATGGCTGTGTGCATGATGAGAGGTCTTTTATGTTTAAGGACTAAGTCCTGGGGGATCCTGGAGATGAGCAGGCAGAGCCCACACCCCACCTGCTAAGTATGGCTCACATTATACTCTCTGACTCCTCCTCCAGGCAGCCAGGTGCTTTCTGAGCCCAGAAACATTATTTCTGCCATTTACATCATATCAAAAAAAATTGGAAAATATAAGTAATAAAAGTGAAATCTGCTGGTTGGCAAAGTATGTTATGAATCACAGCGGTTCTCTGAAGACTTTGAGCCAAGAGGATATTTTGGTTTAAACGAGTAATGTAATTCAGGCCAAAATGGCTTCCAGATTTGAACTTCCAAAAAAATCTTCACGGTTCAGCACGTCACTTGGCTGACATACCATGGGGCGATCCCCACTCCTAGGATGAGATGAAATTTCTAGGAAAAAATCAAAATCAGCCTGTATAGTTTATCTTTGGAGGGCATGGGAAGAAAAGAGACAAACTAGGAATCATTACAATTGTTGTAATCTGTTAGTCATCAAAAAACCTTTATCTGTGTTCTATGAATTCTATTCCAGCTGCATAAACTGCACTAGACCCAAGGACAGCCTCCACGAGGGAAAAAAATAAAGAAGGAGAAAAAACAAAACAAAACCAGCCACATGATAGAACCGGGGACCACTTTAATGGTAAAGTGGTCATAAACCAGTGTGTTGGAATTTCATCAATATGACATCATTCCCAATGTGACATCGGAGAGTCCACCCTCCATTTCCCTTCCGTCTACGCCTCACACTCGCCTCCTTTCCTCTTCAAGAGATGATGAAGCTGCCGGTACGGCACAGAAGAATAATAAAAACCTGTATCCCTTAAGCTGAATTCAGCCCATTGAACTGCACAAACAGCAATAACCAAAACAAAGCTAGCAGGAAACGTTAGCACACGGCATCTGTTATGAACACATAACCACGAGACAGCTGTTTAATCCCAACTGTTAACATAAGATCATTTGTGTGTTTGAAGAGCAATCCCATTTGGATTCCCCCCCCCCCTTTATTTATTTATTTTCTAGTTTTTCCGAGAGAGGCTTTCTCAGCTGTAGGATGCAATGTGTGTCGCTGGCTTTTCCCACTTTTCGTCCATAGCTTCCGAATGAGAGGGGTGGTGTGGTTTTCTCACTCTAAATACTCAGAGAGAGGACGGCTGTGTGGTCTCCTCCCTGGGAACAGGGCACGGCCCTTTCTCGGCCTTTGGGACCTGCGTTTTGCTCCCCAGAACATTCATAAACCATTTTGGTCAGATTATGGGAAAAGGCCCTCACATGAAACGCGTCTGGTGGTCTCTGCCAAATTCTGGTGAGACTGGAGATTTCTCAGCGCCACCCAGGATTGGAACTGGTCCCTGTAAAGTTCAGTTCCAAACGCTAAAAACAAAGTCATTAGGCTCACGACTGCTTTGAAGGGGTCAGCGAAAGATGTCGGCAGTTTGGGTGGCCTGACTCAGTGCCCGCTTCGGAAACCTGAGCAGGACACCTAGATGGCTTATGGTGAATTTTAAGAGCATGCTTTCCCTTTTAGTTTTTCCCATTTATATCATACCTCCGTGCCTGCAGTCTCCCCAAATGCTCAAGAGAGAATAGGCTTCACCATAACTTTGCATCCGGCATGTCCCACAAGTGGCTGATGTTTGTGGCAAGCAGTGCAGAGCTGACCACGTGGTCCTGGGCAGAGGGGACTTGGCCATGGACATTTGGACAGGCCTTCACCTTGAAGGCTGCCTGAAATTAGCATTACACCCCTCATCTTCACTTCCTTCTTTAACTATCTCATCCCAGAGAATCCTCTGTCTTGATCCCAACCTTATAGCAATATGTGTAGTCCTCAGTTTATCTTTCTGGGAAACTTGAAAGCCCAAGTCTGTCCAAAATATCAAATCAATGTCTTAAACCTGATTCTCAGGACAAGTTCATTTCTAGGTCATAGGAACCTTGGAAATGTGAAGGACATTTTACTTGTCCCTTCCTCCTCTCCTCTCTTCACCTCTTCTCCCCTCTCCTTCCCTCCCCTCCCCTTCCCTTTCTACCCTCCTCTCCTTTTTTCCTTTTCTTTTTTCTTTCCCTTCTGTTTTCTTCTTTCCTTCTTTCCTTTCCTTTCCTCCCTCCCTCTTTCTTCCTTCCTTCCTTTCTTTCTCCCTTTCTTCCTCTCTTCCTCTCTCTCTTTCTTTCTTTCTCTTTCCTTCTCTCTTCCTCTCTCTTTCTTTCTTTCTTCTTTTGCTTGATATCTCATTTAATACTCCTTTTTTGATACAAAAGTTGTATATATTTAAGTCATACAAGTTGATGTTTCGATACACATATACATCGTGAAGAATTCCCCCAATCAAGCTCATTGACATGCTCAGTTTTAACTTTTGGAAAAAGTCAGCTGTTTAAATGCAATTTACATCTTTCCAAAATGAAAAGTATCACAACAATTTTTGAAGGACCTCTGAATTTCTCCTCGCCCTTCTCTCTTGTAGCGCCACAAGCATTTCACAATTATTGTTTTCATCCTCATCCCTGTCCCCTGAAAGAAGTCACAAGAGACTAGATGTCACTTTTCTGGGATGTAGTAAGAAAATAAAAGTAGTTCAGTTATGGTAGCGGTCAAAAGGGAATGACTATCCATTTTGGAAAAAATTAAATACTTAGGTCAGCCTATGGTGCGATTTACGATCCAACTTAGACAAAATGCTTCTGCTTTTAACTTGACGTTCTTTATCACACGTAAAAAAGTTGGCATCCCCCTGCGGGGAGGGGGGGCGGTGGGAAGGGGTGTGGATACTGGAGGAGGGGTGTACTGTGGCGTCTGCAGATTGTGAACATCCACCTTAATGTTCAACTTCCCCTGCATGGGACAAAATCACTAACATCTTTAATGGGAGAAAATCCTTTATCGCCTGATTCATTTCCATGTTTTGTTTCTGCAGCTAGACGGGATATCCTGGAAGGTGGTGAAAAGGGAGGGAAACTTAGTACTATCCGCTTCTGATTTGCAATTATTATCATTATTGCTTTTTCTATTCCCAAGATGATATTATAGTCATCTACTGATTTTCATACGTAACACCTATTTTTGGTGATTTTTTTTTTTAACCTTTTCTCCCTTCCCGTCCTACCCTAGTTCACAAATGACTCTTGGCAAGAATTGGAAGAGTTTACCTTTGCTACATAAAGAAGTCATATCATTTAATATTTGCTACTTTTCTTAAAAATAAATAATGAAACAGTCTTTCTGTACCCTAAGTTACTGGAAAAAAAAAAAAGCCTTGGTTTGTTTTCTTTATTTTTAGCTTGTGAGGCCAGTTGAGATATAGTTTTGAGAGATTTTAGAAGCAAAGGAACGTCCCAAGTGGAGAGAAAAATTTCACTGTCTGAAAAAGTGCACAAAAATTAGAAGCATCTCTTAGATTCTCACCAGTCAGCTAAAACCGGGAAATAAATACCCTCCAGTTTTGTGATCACCTCCAGGTACGGCTGTTAACAGGAAACATGAATGAGAGACAGAGAAAGGATCTGTGGGCATCCGGAGTCCTAGTTGAGCAATGACTGATTCACATACCACACACACCTCCCCAGGGCACTTAAGACCTCCTGTGAAAAGAACCGGATAAATCTCCTGTCACCCCAGTAATGCTTGAAACTGGCCACATTTATTTCTCACACTTGCATCAAACACCCCAAGTTTTAGAAGGGTAGTTGTCTGGATTATTCGGCTTTGTTGCCTTTTTGCCAAGTACAAAATGCTACATTTCAAGGCAGCATATGCCTTTGAACAAAGCTTGCAAATTTTCCTGTTCAGTACACTTCCGTGTTCTACCAAACATGAACTAGATCTCGGCAAACAACTATGGGTCGAAAACTCATGATTTTACACACAAGCGTCTCTGAAAGGACAGGTAGAAAGTTAAATTGTTTGGTATCCTGGGTGAGGAATGAGAAATTAACCAATTCTAAAATTAACCAGAGACTTCCTCCTGCAAGACTTCCCTGCACTTGTAGTCTCTTCCCTTTTGGGCAATATACTCACAGTGGCAGCCCATTCCCAAGCCGGCCATCTTGAATGTAGGAAACAAAAAACTGAACAACCTCACGACGGAAGTGTAGGTTGAAGGGTATGGACACCGCGCTGGCAGGAAGTTATAAATGGGCAGCGTCTTACTGCATTCGTCAGCAGGCCAATAAATGCATCCTTTGCTGACACACGTCAGTAAATAATTATCATATAGAAAATAATTATTTCATATTATGTCAATTTTCCTCATGATTCTTGATAATGTGTTCTACCTGAGAAGTACCCAACAGCCCTTACTATAAGACACAGAAGATAAGATTAGAAGCACTCCTAAAATTTACTTCTTTTAGAAAGCTTATATTTCAGACAAGTCTTGAAAAAATATTTGCTATCTGATCCACATTATTGAACTGTAGCCTCCCGTTACGCCCTCCTCTGACCTAGCCGATGATACACATATACTATGGAGGTAAATGGAAACTCTGTCCAAGATTGGCTCACCACCATTTGTTTTTATCTGATAGGGCATAACTCAGTACAATATGGAGGGTACATTTAATTTTACTTGTTACAAATATTCCAGGGAATATTTTATGCTTAGAAATATGTGTTCTGAATCTGTTAAATGGTTTGGTGGCTTTTTGGTTTTCTTCTCTTTCCTTTTCTATTTTTTTAACCTAAATTGATAGACTTGATTGGTAATTTGGGCATTGAAAACAGGAAGATTCTTTTGACAATTGAATCAAAGTATGTTTAATATATTTTTTTAAAAGGCTTTTCATTGAACAAAAAAATACTTCGAGAAAAATAGTCTGATTGAGCATTTTATACAATCAGAAAAGAAAACTTATGCCAGCCAATTCCTGATACCTCATTCCCTCAAACAACTGAAGTGGTAAATTGAGGCAATTATCCCAAACACCTTTCCTTAATTATAGGGATTGTCTAGGTAAGCAGGTTCTGAGCCTAAATTTTTGCAATAATTATCTTAATTTGCACTTTGTTTTGCATGTGAAGACACAGCCTTGTATCGTGGTCACTTACAGTTTTGTATCCGGACTAGGTAGCTAAACACACTTGAAAACGGAAATTCATCCAAAAGATATTTTAATGCCAGTGCTAACTCCATTTTTTTAATCTTACATTCCGTTATTGTATTTTTCAAATTTCTTATAACGAGCTTGCATTACATTTATAATTCGAAACAAATGAGCATATCAAAAAGTATATTAAAATAAAATACGTTGAATTAATTTCCAGTGTTTCTCGATGTGTGGTCTAGGATGGGAAATGGTTACAGCCATCTTTGGAAAATACACTCTGTCACAGAGCCCTTCTGGTAATATGCGGTACCTGACCACTTCCTCCCTTTAAAAACCACACGCTGAATATTAGGAGGCCCTTTAGTTCAATGTACTCAAAGACCTTATTCAAAAGTGGAAGGTTGATTTCTGTGAACAGGATGTTCACTTAAGGTGAGCTCCCTCCCCTGGTCTGTCCCATGAGACTGCTTTTCTCCACCTTAGAGGCTACCCTTGCTCTCTTCCCTTTGGACAACTTCTTATCTCTCTAACAAAGCAACAAAAGCAAGCTCCAGAAGAACAAATTGTTATTAAATTACTGCAATTAAGGAAGCATTGTCTAGCTCTGTGTTGGCTCTGTTGATTTGTATTATTTGGAATCCAAGATTGAATCTGAAAGGGATGCCTGAGTGGCTCAGTCGGTTGGGCATCCAACTCTTGATTTTGGCTCAAGTCATGATCTCACCGCTCTTGGGATCGAGCCTCGCATCAGGCTCCTAGCTGACTGTACAGGGTCAGTTTGGGATTCTCTCTCCTCCCTCACTGCCCCTCCGCCCCCTCTCAAATAAGTAAATTTTAATAAACAAAACAAAATTAAATCTGAAAAATAAAAATCATCATCCCCATTTTTCCACTAAGTAAAATCAGGGCTTAATCAGAGTATCTTGTGCCCAAGATCACCTAGCCAAGAAATGCAGACATAAAATTTGCATCTATGTCTGTCTGACTCACCAATCTACCTCTTTTCCTGCTTTTATCGCACAGAATCTGATGCCATTGGAACCGTGACCAGAAAGATCTCAATGAGAACGAAAAGCTTTTCTGCAGTCTCTCAAACCAATAAGACCTATTCTCTTCAGTTCAATAAACTCTATCTGGAACCTACTATTTAAAAACAAACAAACAAACAAACAAACCTTGAGATATGTGAAAAATATAAACACTTAAATTCTTCTTTTCTAGAACTCACTTTGAGGTGGAGCCCTCTACTGTACTCTACTGTTAAGGAAAGGGAAGGGAAACGTAATTGTTGAACGTCTTCTTGGTCAGATATTTTACATATACTTTTCCATCTACTTCTGACACCAAACCTGTAAGGTGAGTCCCCACTTCAGAGATAAGGATCAGACAGGTGAAGTAACTTACTCAAGGTTACAATTGAAGAAACCACAGACTGGGATTCTGATCCAAGTCCTTCTGACTCCATAATCCATGTACTCCTCACCAGGTTACACCCAATCGCCTGAATGGTACCTGCTCCTTCCTCTGCCAACCCAAGTAGATCCAGTAGATCCTAACTGCTGCCTTTATCTTGGCAAAGCCATTAGGTAGAGTGTCTGCTCTGCCTGTCCAGTCTTGAAGCATTTCATAACTCTGTGTGCTGGACATGCCCATATCAGGCAAGGCTCTGACAATAAAGAGGCATTCAGTTTCCCCCCTGTGACCCGATCCCATCAACACTCTGATACTGGAGAGACGCCATAAATACTGTAGCATAGAGTTTCTCAACT
>NW_027529641.1:1449436-1451936 GCF_008692635.1 Crocuta crocuta | reverse complement strand
TTCCTCCAGTGTGAGCTCTCCCTGGTGCAAGACCTAAATGCACACTCCTCGAATGGCACCTCTGTTGGGAGGGCTTGATTTCACTTCCTTGCCAGCATCCAGGAGAGGAACTCTACATTAAAGATGAAAAACAAATAGACAGAACAAAGCCAGGACGGAATAAAAACGCAGACAAATCGTTTCTACTTTGTTGGCAGCTCAGAAAAACAACAACAACAACAACAAAACTCTATGTGACCAATGTTTCCCATATCAAAAATCTTGACCCTTTCTTTACCTTGGGTCTGCGTGACTCTCTTTGTGAACTTGGACACAAAGGAAATGTGACCTGTGGAGTCAACCAGAGTTATAATTCGTGAGAACGGTTGTGATTGCCTGTTGTACAAAAATATCCATCTAAAGGAAAGGTAAAAACCCACGATATCTGATAATATGCCATGCTTTCTTTAAGTGTATATATTTTCCCCATAGTTTTGGCAACATCGTACACTCCTCGGTTACGAGCGTCCATTAAGAGTCCCAGAATTTTTTTCCAGAAGGAATGCTATAGTGGAAACTTACCTGTTTATAGCGGTGGTGTGTATTGTTCAGTAAAGCACAGCGATGCCTGTAAAACGTCTATGAAATGATCCTGTGGTTTGTTAAAAGAGTTCATTCCGTATAGAAGTTTTCTTGTTTAAAATGTACATTTTACTGATTATGAAGAAACTCATTAGGGCTTCCCGCGCTACACTATGTCCTTAAAATATGGGAGAGAGACAGAGAAAGACAGCAGAGAGAGAGAGGAAATAAAAAGCTTTACGTGTTATGAAGCTGCCATTAAACTTTAATCTCTACCACTAGGGGGCAGAATACAGTTCTTTTCGAAACTGACTGCTAGGCAATCAACCATCACATCATTGAAACATGGAAGGCACTTCAAAAAGACTCAGATGTTTAACTATTGTGCTAGTGATCATACATTCATATTGGGCTGCAGGCCAAAAGAGAGAAGAAAAAAAAAGCCAGAGATTTGCAGCTGAAAAGCTATAAAGTGGCGAATTTTACCTTAGAGCAAAACCATCTTCAGTGACAAATTTCAAAGGCCATATGTATGCGATTTTCATGAAAAGCAGACGACCCTAAATTTCTTTGTTTAACTGGAAGCGATCTTCCTCACAGAACAAGCAGGTTCTTTTCAGCAGTTTCCCCTTGTTTATTGTGCTGTTACAAATTTCACTTTCCTTTCTTGTATTACAATCGGGATTCTAGAAATGCTGTTTAATGCCAATGGGTATTTCATTAACACTGCCCCCTCCAGCACCTTCAAGGGTATCACCTCAGGCGCAACATTACCAATGGAGAACGTTTAGAGTATTCTAATAAAAGTGTGTGTGTGTGTGTGTGTGTGTGTATGTGTGTGTTCTCCTTTTAAATGAAAGCCTCCATTTCAACCTTTATTCTATGGTAACAGCTCAGCGTTCACAATCAAATTTTGCCAAGACAAGACACCATGATTTTCTTCTCCATGTGATTAAAGCACTAAAAGTGATGAATCGGTAGGCTTATGGACATTATTTTTCACAAAAAACAGAGCTTCAATTCACGGGACCTATCCAGAGCATTTGGTTTTTAGACCTGAGAGTGAGAAACTTCCAGGATACTTTAGAATATTAACACACCAAGACATGATCCATGGCAGATTTTCTAAACTAATAAACTGAAGGTAGAGATCTGGGGTCTTTTGCAGGGTCCACCTGTCAGCTGGACATTCAGAGAGGGTGCAAATTCCAAATTCCGACCAATTCTGTTGTTCTAAACAGAGGCAAATTTAGCTCAGTTCCCATTTTCACTAAATCGCCCGGTCCCAGGAAAGCTGGAAAAGTCCCAAGCCAAGTGCTGCATTTGGCAGTTCCCCTGCCCCCACCCTGTTTTCCAAAGCACAAGACAGTTTTGTAAATAGAGATAGAGCTGAAAGGAGTCACATCTTCCTTCTTACATGAGGAGTGTTACTTGATACGTATCAATATTTCCTGTCAGCTCCAACAAAGCAAAATCTCGGGCCTTATGGTATCCTGAGATGGCTAAATATCGTTTGCTTAAGTCAGCATGTTCCAGACCTTTTATGTGGCCTGACAGTTGATTGGGAGAAGGCCCACTAACTTTCTTAAAATGTGCAGTCATCCGTTTGGCGGCTGGCTCCGGGGGTTCCACATGAAATCCTCTTTAGATAAATTCATACTTGCTCAGGGTGATTAGCCTTCCAGCTTGGTTGGCTCACTTGTCTTTAAAAGCAGGACATTCGCGATCAATGTGGGGTTGAGTTGAGGATTGTCCTCGACCCTCTATTAACTACCTCTACAGCAGTCTCCAAAGCTGGTGAAGGAAGATGCGACCCAAGAAGGAAAAGCAAAAAACAAAAAACAACAATAACAACAACAAAAACAAAAAGCCAAAAAACAAAAAGAAAAGAAACGAAAGAAGGAAAAGAAAAGAAAAGAAACCCGCCCCCGAAACATGA
>NW_027529641.1:1390623-1449386 GCF_008692635.1 Crocuta crocuta | reverse complement strand
AAGATGACAGGCTGAAGTTGACAACCTAATCTTTCAGGCTTGTCTTACTTACTGAAAGGCTCAAGTAATGTCAAAGAAACCATCTGATAACAGTCTTCATGCCAAACCTAACAGCTTTATTGCAACAAGAAACTTTCACATTAAATTTCCATGTGTTTTCTCTCCACACTGCTTAACTTCACTGCCCACTCCTCCTCCCTCCCCCCACCCCAAAGAAAGATAAGGCTTCTCTGCTTCAAAAACCAAATAGAAACTGCTACAGAGGGCCAGCTGGGGATATAGTCAAATTAGTGGATTATTATTACCTTGGGGAGGTTGGAAATCAGGTTTGTTATTGGCAGTTCCTGTTTCTGTAAGAGTCGTTAATAGCTAAAATTTAAAGGGTGTTGGCCAATCAACAGAATGTTATTTTCTTAAGTGGGTGACCGTTTTTTGTCTTTTTTTTTTTTTTTACTTTGCTGCTGCTGTTGCTACCTGCCGCCAAGTTCACTTCTAAATCTAAACCCTGTCATGACTAGAAGTAAAGCCAATTTTCACAGAAGCAGAACATTTTTCTGCAAACCTAGATGTGTGGACTGAAAAAGGAGATAGAGGGTGTAGGAGTCTCAGTCTGAGAAATCTTTAGGAAAATAGCATCAAATTGTTAAGCAGACTAGAATATGTAATAAATGCAGACACTGAGAGAGACATCATAATGGCAACGCATTCTGTGTGTGCACCCTGGATGTTAGGGAGAGAGTATTTTCAGTAAACTACAGATCCTTCTCTGCTTACACTGTGGCGTTCTTGCTCGGACAGTTTTCCTTTTGGAAGCTGAAGAATTCACTTAAGAATTTTAAAGTCCTTGGTTTTGTTGTTGTTGCGTTTGAGGCTGGTCTTCTCCCAAGTCCTGAAACTCCCTTAAACGAAAAACAAAAACAACAACAAAAAAAGCCACAGACAACAACCTTGCAAAGAACTTCAGAGTAAATAAACAGTCTTCCTCTGTTAAGTAAAATATTTCCCTAAGGTAAGTTACTTTTCCAAGGGAATTACAGTATATGTCAATGTTGAATAGTAGGTGTTTTCTACTGATTGATGTTTAGGAAAAAAACAGATTCTTGAAAATTAGCCTATTGTATAATTATGTGTCTGATGGAACTGCAAAGTGTCTTAGCTGAAAGTCTTTAAAAAAAAAGAGTTTACTCCCTCCTTCCAAAGGTTTGCCGATTTCATGGTGTTATCCCTGGGATCTGCATTTCTTGTCAGGTGGCCAGAGTGATTGAGGGCAGGCAGGGACACCGATTTCTCCCTAAACAAACTCTCCTCTTAGGCTAATCGGTTGGCAGCCTGGCTTGCAAATATGTGAGCCCCCAAAATGTTACTCTCCAGGAAGATCTCTCACATTATATTCCTTGGCTAGTTTTGAAAATAATATCCACCATTCCATCACATCTCTAATAAAACTCTGCACTGTGAGCTGCAGAACCTTCCAAGATACTCTGCCCGAGTTTGCTGCATTTTTCACATTGCTATATTTAAGACAAATTCCCTACCCACCCACCCCCTCCTTGAATTCAGGGAAACACAAATAACTCAGAAGCGTTGCAGTGAAATGACTGTTTTGTTTTCATGCCTAGTATTGCTTTTGAAGTTGTTCAGAAGTACAGAAAAGAGAAGGCTGCTCGTTTAGGCTATAAACAGCAGCTACAAACATACCGTCTTCCTCCCCATTCTAGGTTTTATTTCACCCCAAATCAAGAGACTCCATGCTTATTTATAATGGATTTTATCATGATATGATACACAAACTAAACTCACGCATATTAAAAAAATAAACCTATATGGGATATAAGCCCATATCTATAGCACCTAGATGGATAGATTTCATATATTTATTTACAGACTATATTTACTTCACACCATATATGAAATAAACCCATTGTAAAAAAATTCAAAGTAGGTGAAAACCAAGAATTCTGACTTGGATCACTCCCCTGCGTCCATTTTGCAGATGGGGAAATTGACAAGCGCTTGTCTGGAAGACTACCCAGGCGTGTTCCAGTTAGAAGCCTGGGCGTTTTTTTCAGGAAACTTACATAAATACCTTAGTTCCCAGGAAACGGATCCAAGCTGTTTCATCCAAGGTGTGTGTGGGAGGTAGGGGCTGGGAAGAATGCATGCAAACCAAATATGGGGGCATCTCTTTTGCAAGAGCCCCTGGCTGGGATGGGGGGGGGCGGGAAGGGAGAGCCCTCAGCAGGTATGCTCTTATTTTAACAGAAAACCCGACCCATTCGGAAGCACAGAATTTGCAGGCTGCTCTGAGCTGCAAGGCAGTATTACTTCAGCTCTCTCCGGCTTGGAAAGTGTGTTTGCAACAGCATCCTCATAGCTGCAATAATAAACATCTCCAGCTGCAAGAGCTCTGCTGAACAAGCCTGGGCAAGGCGGTCCGAATTCCTTTCATTTGACCATCTTAGATTTCCCGCTGCAAGAGGCGAGTCCCTGAGCCGCGCACACGTACCCGGGCCCCCGCGCAGGCAGCCCAGTGCTTCCCCAGGAACACACGCCCTCCCCCATCCGCCTCTCCACTTTTGTTTTATTTACGAATATGTTGCCAGAATTCCAATGAGTTATCTATTCTGTGGCCCCGTCATTTTCCCACCGAGGCCTTGTCGCCGGCTGACTCAGGGTCCAGTCGCAACAGTGAGAAGAAAAGGGGACAGCAAAAGAATTCTTTTCAACTTTTTTTTTATGTTTCACTCATTTCTCTGTCTCCCCCAGGCCTCCTCCCCTCCGCTGCTCCCCCCCCTCCCCCAGCCTCCTCGGCTCTCCCTTACCCCCTTTATGTTACACGATCGCTCAAATTGAAACTCAGGAGGGTCCTATAGGAGTGCACAGGATCCCTGGGAGAAAAAAGCCCCCAACAAGCTATACACCAGATGTATAACGTTATATGGTCAAACTGGCAAACACAAAAGCTGAAAAACAAAAGGCGTGAATTAGGGAGAGGCATTCAAAAGCGTGTTTTCAAAACAGCCCGGCCAAGAGCCTGGATCCCATTCCTGAGACTAAATGCTTGAAAGAAAAGGTGCTAAAGAAAGAAAGGAAAAGAAAAAAAAAAAAAAGCCCATTTTTTCTAATTAGCTGAGGCCTAACAGGCACCGAATTTCGCAACTAGTTTTCGTCAAGGGGGTTGTGGTTTGTGAAACTGGAAAATATGCTTTTGAAACCTGGGATGTAGGCCTTCCTCGGACCAAAGCTAGACTCCGTCCTCGGGCTTTCTTTTTTTTTTTTTCCCTCTCCCCGTCACTTTTTGGGTTCTGCCTTGCTACCTTGGTCCATTCCTTTTTCATACCCCCCCCCCATTACAAATATTATTTAGGTTGAAAAAGAGAACCAGAGGGAAGGCCACAATGGCCCTCCCCGGCGCCCCTTCTTTCTGTCTCATTTCCATGCCTGCCACAGTCCTGAGTTGCTGTGAATCTCATTCCAAAGCACCGGGGCTCCGGGCACCCACCGAAGGGGGAGGAAAAGGTGTCACTGTAAACTGACGGTGTGTGTGTATGTGTGTGTGTGTGTGCATTTTCTGCAAGCCGGGATTAAGATGAAAAACTCTTTGCCACTGTGGATTTAGATACATGGATGGATGAACCCTCCCTGTGCTGTTTTTCAAATGCAACAAGGCAATGTTTTCAGGCAGCAAGGTGCATTTCCCAGCCAACAGCTTTGCTCCTTTGCCTCCACAAAAGGACGCACACGATTTGAATTTAAAAAAAATTCTTATTTAAAGTGCACAACACGGTGTCCCGGCCAGAACCCTCCCAGTTGGCCCTCTGGTGCCTGACAGATTCTGAGCTTGCCTTCTTCTTCGGTGCCATTTCTAATAAGAAAACGAAAGAGAACCGCGGGGTGAGAGTTGGTGGGTAGCCTGCGTTTTGAAGGGAGGCAACTTTAATTGCTGCGCTGTCTGGCTTGGACGCCTGTGGTCCTACGTGGTGTGTTCTAGCAACAAATGCTTGTTCTAATGAATTAGCCTTATTAGGGGCTCCTCATATTCTTTCATAAAGAGCACAGCTATTCTGAACTTCTGAATGCAACAGTCTCTTGATATTCTCACGCTGAAAGCTGGATGTGGGATTGTGCTTCCTAACCCTGTATTTTCATGACGTCTCATCATTTTTCATGGCAGAAGAGTGAGCAGCTGAAAGAAAACTACCGAGCTCTCAGGTACTAGCCATCGCCCCGAACCCCTGGGGGCCATCAAGAACGCTTGCAAAATTCTTATGTTAAAAAATGTATTTGCATGCACAGCTGAACAATCAGGGTTTCCCTCAGTCACCTCCTGGCACATTCTTGTGATAAACTCAGTGGCATTGGATAAAACAGATTCATTAACTTTGATTAACCTTCTTTAACTAGAGTTAAAAACCTGCTGTAGGCAGCTCCGCTCCCAATGCGGCTTGAAGATACTTTATCATGTTTAAGACCCAATTACTGTTGCACTGGATAAGAATAAAACATCACAATAAAGTGTGGAACAAACAGCCACTCTAACGTGCACGGCAAATAATCATTAATTTATAACAGCAACTTTCCCATTTCTATGTTTTTTTCTGATGGCCGCCCTTAATTCAAGTTGAATACTCCGGAATCTGATGCTGATGGGAGAAACTGGTTCTCTGGCCTTATTGACTATTGGCCTTTCCTTCTCTGGTTCTCTCTGGTTCTATGGGTTCTTCCTTTCTTTCTCCCTTTCTCTCTCTCTTTCTTCCTTTCCTTTTCTTTCTCTCTTTCTCTCTTCCTTCCTCCCTCCCTCCCTTCCTCCCTTCCTTCCTTCCTTCCTCCCTTCCTTCCAATAGCTTTAGTTTGGAATCTCAGAAGCCTCTTTTCAAACTTCAAAATAAAATAGAAATGGGGAACGGGAGTCTAAACAGGTTCTGTATAACTAGGTCTATGAGACAGAGAGGATTACATAGTGAAAGGACTTGAGGACTTGAGAACAATTCCTCAATAGTTGAAAACATTTCTAGTTCGCAAATTTAAATATTAAAGGGACGCACGCCAGTAAAATCAGCACATAAATGAACTGCCGGCCTTGAAGGAGCTGGAGCAAAGTCCATTGGGTGCATCTTGTATGGAAAGAGAGCAGGTGAATCAGTCCAGCCCACAATGGGTTAATTTTGGACAGGATTTGACTGAACCAGGAATAATGAACAGTGAGATACTGCAGCTTTCAGGCAAAACAGAGTAACAACAATTAAAGAGAGAGAGAGAGAGGGAGGGAATAAAGGGAGAAAACCATCTCCAGTCAGTTAACTAACAAGAGAAGTCCAGTGTTCGAACCAGATAAAACAGAGGCCACCAGGCACGCCGCTAACTGCGGCTCACTCTGGGCCTGGGTGTGGAAAGCATTACATTTGTGAGCCAACTGTTTGTGGGTTCCTTCTCATCTGCTTTAAAATATTTGGTTTTGCCGTATTTCCATAATAACCACAACCACACTCTCCCCTCTGAAAAAAAAAAAAAAAAGAACCCACAACAACAGATGTGTGTTCTAAAAGGAAATAGAGACACTGATATAATCAGACACTAGTTAGAGCGCTTTCATACTGAATTCTCCAGCAAATTCGCAACAACAAAAAACTCTCAACCACTGATGGAATTAATCTCAGATCCTTGATGATTTGAAGTTCTAAAAGTTTTCATTTTGCATTTTGTTTTTGAATGTATAGTGCTTTATTTATCAAACTGCAGCCTAATTTCCCCTTCAGTTTGAGTCTGTGATTGTGAAACAAATAAATTGAAACTTAAGGGCCTGTTCTCTCCAAATTTAGTTGCATTATCACTTCAAGAATGCACACGACTAGATAACACAAAAGGGTGTATGTAGCTGGCTATTTAGTTGCTAACTCAGCGCTCTACTGGGGAACACACCACTTCCCAGTTTCCTTACCAGGTTGTTTCATTGGGGGATGTGTGTGTGAGTATCATATATAACATGGCAACAATGTATCTTCCAAATATTCCAGATTTTCTATTTTAAAAGTGAGAAAATGTGAACAAAGTTTTGCAAAGCCTTAAATAAAAATAAAATGGTTTAAATGCCTGTCGGCTTTAAGATACATTGAACTGTGGATAGTGGTGATTTTATAAATACCTCGTTTAATCAATGCCGTGCCTCTTTTGGGGTGCCTGGGGTGGGGGGCTCCTTCAGTGCAGCGGGCGACTTTGGCTTGGTCATGACCTCAAGGTTCATGAGTTCTAGTCCCAGATTGGGGCCTGTGATATCAGCTCGAGCCAGCTTCAGATCCTGTCTCCCTCACTCTGACCCTCCACAGCTCACTCTATCTCTGTCTCCCTCAAAAATAAATATTTTAAATAATATTAATAACAATAATAATAATATACCTCTTTCATAGCTATGACTTTTTAGTATGTACCCATGTGCACTTAAAGTATATTTCTGGGTTCCATATAATAGCAGATATTCTAGAGGATAAAAGAACATCTTGGGCGCCTGGGTGGCTCAGTCGGTTAAGTGTCCGACTTTGGCTCAGGTCATGATCTCATGGTCTGTGGGTTCGAGCCCCTTGTCAGGCTATGTGCTGACAGCTCAGCCTGGAGACTGGCTCCAGCATTCTGTGTCTCATTCTCTCTTCTGACTCTCCCCTTCTTGTGCTCTGTCTCTCTCTGTCTCTCAAAAATAAATAAATGTTAAAAAAAAAAAAAAAGAGGAAGAACATCAAATCCAATACATTTGGCTGTTTTCGGCAGTACATCATTTTGGTCTTTACGCAATGCTGTTGCCTCTAAATATGTTTGACTTGGAATCATTTATCTAATCTTTTCTGAACATACTCTTAGAATATGCCCACATAACTAAACTGTAGTTGGGGAGGGTAAGTAAAATTGAGTTAAAAAATAAAAAAGAGGGGCGCCTGGGTGGCTTAGTCGGTTAAGCGTCTGACTTTCGCTTAGGTCATGATCTCGCGGTTCGTGGGTTCGAGCCCCGCGTCGGGCTCTGTGCTGACTGCCGGCTCAGAGCCTGGAGCCTGCTTCAGTCTGTGACTCCCTCTCTCTCTGACCCTGCCCTGCTCACGCTGTCTCTCTCTCTCCTAGAAATAAATAAAAAATACTAAAAAAAAAAAAAGAAACAAAAAACTGATGGTGAGGATCCCTTTGACTTCTGCCTCATCATCTTTCCAACCTCAGAAGCTGGAACCACTTAACTTCAGCCTACAGGTCCAGTCCTGAAAGGACTCTGGAAATCGTCCTGACCCTGAGCAAGGGGGAATTCAGGGAGCCACTGACCAGGAGGTCGCTGGCCAAGCACAAAGTCCCACTGGCTGCTGGACAAATTCTGTTCCCCATTTCTTGAGGCCAGGTCCAAGCTCATTTACAGGACAAGCCTCTCTTTGGACAGTTTCAAAGACTTCCTCTCACTCAAGTACAACTCATTGCATTGCTTTCCTCTATGGTACCTGTGCTCCGGGGTCCCTAGAACAAATTCTCCTAGGCTCTGGCATTCTTTCCCATAATTCTAGTACTGAAGACTGGAGTTCTAGAAGTTCTGTTCTGCTTCCCAGGTGTTGTTTGGCCCCTATCTTCCACCTCTCCCCACACCTGTCATTAGACATCCTTGAAGCCCCACTTTGCCTTCCTGCTACGATATCCACCGATCACCTACTCTTAGATCTCTCTAGAGGTCTTAATTTTTTTACAGATCAACTCTCTTCTAGATCAGTCTCTGGTTCTGACCAGTTCCGCCGTGGCAGGTCTCTCTCCTAACTTTTAGAACTGAGGAAGGATCCTAGCACAGGGCAATGAAGAAGGTAAAAGGTAGGAAGAATCGTCAATAGGCTTCCTTATACATATCCCTTGTCCTAATCTAATTGTCTTCTAATATCGGCTAGATCCTTGACCCTTTTGTAACTATGCGGTCTCTACTTTGAACGCTAGTCATTATGTCCACCAAAACTATGGGAACTTTGTCTCCAGCATTCCAGAATGATCCCAATAATGCTAGCCCCAGAGGAAAATGTTATAGTCTGTGAATTCAAACAAGAAGCATCAATAAACTTTATATACTTCTGTAGTCATTTGTAGCAGTCAGTGAGAGAGGTTGGCAGGCTAGCTAATTTCTTTTGGGTTTTTTTTATGTTTTATTTATTTTTGAGAGCAAGGGAGACAGAACATGAGTGGGGGAGGGGCAGAGACAGAGGGAGATACAGAATCTGAAGCAGGCTCCAAGCTCTGAGCTGTCGGCACAGAGCCCAACGCGCGAGATAATGACCTGAGCTGAAGTTGGATGCTTAACCGACTGAGCCACCCAGGAGCCCCATAATGTCAAAAGGAGGTGGCCACTAGGTCCAAGAGGTAAAGATTCTCAAGGAGTGGGAGAAGACTTCCCTCGTGACTCCTCTGTATCATCAAAGAAATAAGACTCATAGTATGTGCCTCGTGAAACAGACCATAATGGGTTCCTAACTTGATGCCACCTCATTCCTAATGTGGAACAGAACTTGCAGCTTAGGTAGGAGGTGAATACCTTCTAAGACACACCCAGATGGTATCCATTGCTACCTGCCACAATAATTATCTCCTAATAATTGCCCTTTGACACATCTCCAGGTTTCACTTGGATCATTGAGAGCTGAGTAACAACAGGAAAAGTGATTCGAGAGAATCACATCTTCTTGCAAATCCCCATCTTAGAACTTTGAAGCCAATGGCTCTTAAGCTTGACTATAATAAGAATCATGTGAGAGATTTCGCCAACAGACACAAACACCTAGATGCCCAAGTCCACCCACGTAAGGTGGATTCATTTGATCTGGGTTTGGGATGACCATGGATGTTTGACTTAGAGAGGTTCAGGGATTATTTATATTCCAATAAAACTGAGAGCAGTACTCTACATGCTCATCGCAACCGCTGCTTTGCTGGACAATGTGAAAGCCAAGAGGACCATCTACTCTCCTCACTTCCCCAGCTCAGGTTTCCATGTTTCTAAAACCAGCACTTTCTTCTCCAGCCAGCTTACAGATGCATGATGTCACAGTCTCGCCTACCTACCCACACCCTTCTCTAAGGAACTACGCTATATAATTAACGCAAGAATACAACTTTGTGGGCCTTCAAGGCAAAGGACCCCTTTCTTAAGTCCCAGCTACCACTTGCCTAACCACCCCCCTGATTTATCCAAATCTGGCTCTTTCTGTGCTCACCAGAGACGGACGCTTCCACGAAGAAGGATCACCACACAAAAACCTATCTCTGTTCTGCTTCAGGACTGACTGCTCTTAGTCCCTGAGAAGCTGCTGACAGGCTTTGCTGTAGATAACGTTCGTCTCTGCTCCCAGAGTTGGAGTTAGTTTTAGAAAATCCTTACTTAGCTTCAAGCCCCAGAAACTCCTTCCTATGCCAGGATCCTCATAATTTCTTTGCTGATTACAGCACCACCTTGGCGTGGGACTGGCTTTTCCTTCTTTCCTGCTACCAGATTCAGGGTGAGCCTGTTGGAACCTTGACTTCTAGGTCCCGAAAAGCCAGGAAGCCAGTAAAGGGGTTATTATTCATTAGTGAACCGGAGGAATGGAAGTGAAATCCCGGAATCCCCCAAGATCTAGCAAATTTTGCACTAATTAGCTTTTTACAGCCCTTCTACCCCACCGCAATGTCCTTCCTCACTGATGTGACGTGCTGCACTGCAGGACTAAAGACCTTCTGCTGTGGACTCGTTGAGATTGTAGGTCTATGAGAACCGTGAGTTCTTATAAATTCATATGCTCTGACGATATCTAATACTGGCACCGCACGCAGGATAGCTAACACCTTTAACACGAATTATCTCATTTAATCTTCATGGGAAAGTGGCCGACTCACGTATGTGAAAGTAAAGGGAGCCTCACGACACTTAGCTACACAGTGTTGTTGAGCAGATTAAATGGGGTGACACTTGGTGAAGCACCACACAAGTGCTCCTCAGACATCTCTTCCATTCCTTCTTTCAATATATCCATGGCTTATATAATGCTAGTCGGTACGAGGTCATTGCCATATTATTTTTGTTGCTGCTGTTCCCTCTCTCTTGGTATGAATAGTGCACAAAGCAGAAAGACTGGCCGGGTGACTCTTAACAGTCTCTCCTGGGTCTTTGTTAGGCTTGTCAATTACCGACTTGTAAGTTTACAAGTTTCTAAATTCTTTCTCCAGGAGACTGCTTATTTTTAAGTACATCACTGGTTGGAAATCGAACAAACACATGTAATTTGATGTTAGACCTCGGAACTGGGTAATATTAATGGCTTCCTCCCTAATGTTTCAAGTTCTCAAAAGTGCTTGTCTTAAGCAGCTACGCCAGCTCTACTCTAGTCCTGGGTGTAAATATCGCACCTTTAAAGGTAACCTATTGCCTGCTGTGATTTTTGATCTCTACAGGTGCATGTGAAATGAGCATGCGTTCATTAAGGTTTGCACAATTTCTGACTCTCGATGATTTCTTTTGCAAAAGTGAAGGACAAGGCTTGGGATGTGCTAACCAGAATTATGAAAATCATAACTACTTATAGAGTTTGGAGAAGTGCTCACTGGGAATGTATGAATACTTTCCATTACAAAGAAAGGTGAATACCAATCCACAGGGTCGCCTAGGGATCACCTCACACCTCACACACATCCTCACTTCTGCCACCAAGTTTAAAGTACAAGAGTTTTCTTGTGATCAAGTCATTCCCATGAACAATTAAACTCAGTTTTGTAGGAAAGTTTCCTTTTCATCTACACAAACACAAAGAACAGCAAACTTTCTGAGTAAGACAATGTATGTCTGCTTTTTATGCTCAAAATGGAGGCAACAAGTAATATTGGTCTGAACTGTCCATTCATTCCTTTGATAAATACGTAAGAAGCAACCACCATGTTTCCTATATGTCTCTAGGCACTGTGGGTGCAGCAATGGACAAAATAGTGAAACAATCCTGCTCTTCAAGGACATGAATTTCTGAAAGGAACCATTGGGTCTCTCTATTGGTCACCTGGAGCTGGTCAAATGCCCCAAGAAGTAAGGTAGATAAGAAAAGTGATGTGTGACTTTCTGATATAATTCAGATCTTTGGTGCTCTTTATATTTTAGAAAAATAATAGTAACTATGAATCAAATGAGAAATTTGCACCTTCGTAATCCCATTGCCACCACTGAGGGTCATCACTGGGATGTGCACACAGAGGTAGCCACACGCAGGTGACTAATGCAACTCTGCCACCTGATACGTTCAAGCCCGCGGTTGAGAAAAGCCATGGAAGCCCTACTTGCTTGGTGCTTGCAGAAAAACATCAAGGTTATAAAAAGTCAGCTTCCAATAATTTCCCTGGTCTTCC
The DNA here is from genome assembly GCF_008692635.1 of Crocuta crocuta. Taxonomy (NCBI): domain Eukaryota; kingdom Metazoa; phylum Chordata; class Mammalia; order Carnivora; family Hyaenidae; genus Crocuta; species Crocuta crocuta. Next base: position 1,438,022 of record NW_027529641.1, on the reverse strand, counting down.
ATACCATTCCCCATTTTTTAATGAAATTATATTTAATGTTTTGACATTGCTTAAAATAAAGGGCTTGCTTTTGTTTTTGTTTATTTTTTAAAATAAGCAGAGCTTTGATCCAGTCAATAAAAGCCTACCACAGAGCAGACAAAAATAATTGTCTGAAGGTATGGTATGTTTCTCACACTCTAGAAGCGACTTGAATTGGATTCAAGAAGGCAATGTACTCTTTCTTGTCCTGATATAAACCAACAAATAAACAATTTCTAAAAGCCCAGTTCTACAGACATAAGACATCTGGATACTTTAAAAAGAATCCACATTCTTGGCAGGCAGTCCAAACCCAGCGTCCAAATCTTCTGAAGTTCACACATCACCATTGTGACAAAATGCTATTTTGTCATGATACGTCTCCATAATATCATGTTAACATTGTCGGTTCTGCAGAACATCTCTTTAAAAAGTTGACGATCTAAGGGGAAATTAGTTCTATCCCATAAGGCTTTGGAATGTGATCCTATTTGTTCATTATGCACAGAAGGTACTTTATGTAATAGGCAGCTCATGATGAGAATGTTTGAAAAGGTCATTGGCTTAGTTCAAATAAACAAAACACATTCTCCATAACATTTTGGCATGATAGTCGGAGATTTAGAGCAGGGAGAGAAGACCACGGAGTATAATGAAAAAATCAGAGGCCTGCTCAGTTAGGTTGAGGGTTAGACTATTTTTAGCATGCTGAAAAATTGCTGGAAGCGAGGGAGTGGTGTGTGAAATAAAACAAATAAAAACCGGCCATGATGTCCAGCTTTCAGAAAGGGAGTGGTTAATTATTTTAAACGGCAGTCACCTTAAAGTCAACTGTTCCCTTTTCAGGTCCAATTGGTAGGAACCATTGTCATCTGGGAAGTGAATCTTTTTCTCCACGCTTTCTGTGAAGAAGCTTCTCAGAAGCTTTCTGTCACTTCAGACTTTACCAGTAACAGAGAGAAGAGGCTCCATATCCTTTAGAGAAATTTCCAAAAGCCTTATGTTGAGAAAGATAAAAATAATTTAAGTCCATTCTAAGAGGTTTTCTTATTTAAAAAGGCCTTAAAGGGGCATCTAGGGCTCAATCAGTTGAATGGCTGAATTCGGCTCCGGTCAAGATCTCACCATTCCTGGGTTCAAGACCCACGTCGGGCTCTGTGCTGACAGCTCAGAGCCTGGAGCCTGCTTTGGATTCTGTGTCTCCCTCCGTCTCTCTGCCCCATCCCCACTTGCACTCTGCCTCTGTCTCACAAAGAAACATTAAATTTTTTTGACCTTAAAAACTGTATTCAATAGATTTGGGGGCTTTTTTTGTGCTTTTTAAATTTTATTTTTGAAAGACCTACTATGTGCTGGGCTCTTTACACATAGTTGCTAAAAATAATTTAGTCCCTGCAACTGTTCTAAGTCTGTACTTGATACAATATCCACTACTATAATTATGAGAAAAACTGAAATGCTGAGTTAAAGAAGTATCCCAAGTCTCCAATGGTAAAGTCAGAGTTGACCTCCCGAGCAGCCTTTTCCCCAAAGCTCAGTCTTTCCACTGCCCAAACGTTCTTAATAATGAAGAGAAGCAAGGCATTCCGAGATGCCCCGAGAAGAATTTCAGGCCTTGTAACTGATGACCCACCGAGTGGTGACATTAAATTATTTCTGAAGTATTGCTTCACCAGGTGCTGAGTTCATGGACTCTGAAATGAAATCAGGTGTGAGAGGCAATACTGAGCATGTTTGCTGTGGGTTTTAGCTAAAGAGCACCTTGAAAAGCTGACGGTCTTCTGAGGCTGACCACTAGGTTTTATGGAGGAAAGTCTTGCCTTTCCAACTTCTGAAAGTTCCCTGCAGATTTATAGCATGGTTGCCCAGGGAGCACACTGCTTCTACATCCCATCGAACAAAAGCATTTGATAAGACTTCATAGCAAAGTGTACTGCTTGCAGTCAGAAGCCTGGCTGTGGAGACCCTCGGAGCCCAAACCAGGGTTCAGAAGGAGGCATCCAGAGATGCCTTCTCCAGACAGAAAGAATCTTCCAGCAGGGCAGCTCAGAGGACTACTTTCCCAGACTCTCATTTTTACATTAGTAGTCAGCGACTTGTCATGACCACAAGAATGACAAATGAAAATTCCAAGGGGAAGGATAATAGCCAGCAGTGAAGGGTTTTGTGAAGTCCAAACCCCTCTGTGCTTACCATTTTGTCACTGCTGTTGCAAATGGTATTGTGGGTGTGGAGTGGGTCACAACTTCCACCAAGGTACACAAAAGCTACTTGAATGCCGGTGGTGGGGGCCCTTGGGTGGGCATCCGATGCTCGGTTGAGCATCCGACTCTTGATTTTGGCTCAGGTCATGATCTCATGGTTCTGAGATCAAGCCCCGAGCCAGGTTCTGTGCTGATGTGCTGACAGCATGGAATCTGCTCGGGATTTTCTCGGTCTTTTTTCCCCCTGCCCCTCTCCTGCTCTCTTTCAAAATAAATAAATGAACATTAAAAAAAAAATGCCTGTGGGCATCTGGTGGAAGGGAGTGAAGAATAGGAAAAAAAAAAAAACCATAAAAATCTCTCCAGAATTCTACTGATTATAGACAACACAAAAAATCAAGTGAAATGCTAAGTGACGAGCTGTCAAAGAGTGTCTTTTCTAAACTTTCAATGAGATATGGAAGAAAAATCAATTTTAACTTCTAAATAGTGGATGTTGACCCATATTGTATCAATTGACCTTAACCAATGATTTTGTCTTCATAATATGTTGGAGTAAAACAAACAAATAAATAAAAGAAATAAAGATAAAAGTAAAAAAAAAGGAAAAAAGGAAAAAAGAAACACACACACACACACACACACACACCCCAAGTTAGATAATACTAAAAGTTTGGGGTAAACATAAGTATCAAAAAATGTTAATGCAGTTGCCTATTAGTTTCAGACTATAAGGTTGATCTCATGTGTTGAACAACTTAGAGCTTATGTTTTAAGTCCTCTGAAATAATGACAACTTGAAACATGCTCGACAGTGTGTAAGGTCCTCATGACATTGACAAGATCACACACACATATAGTCCTACATATATGTATGGAGAGTCACATACAAATGTATCTACATGTTTATTTTGATGATGCAATTTATAAAGTGGTGTCACATCTCTTGTCGCAAGTGATCCTCTCATGAAATGCATTAAATGTTTATTCTCTAACTCCTGGAGCCAGATTTCAAAAATATTCTCTGGCCAGAATGTTTAGTTTGTACCCGTATTGTTGGCAGACTCTTGAATGAATCATATGCATGCCCCTCTCCCACATGAGGAATGCCTAGGGGAGAGAATCTGTGTTCCTCCCTTATTTGTATCCCTGGTTCATGCCTACTACATACCAGCTCTTGGGTTCCACTAGAGAGATCCCAACATAGTGGGTTTGTAGTAAAAGAACATGAGGATTTGTGAGCTTCTTGCCATACGGATGCACCCACTACCTAGCCTGGCGTCTGGGCAATGCTGTGCAGTCTGCCCCATTCCCAGTGCCCTGAGCATCATGTATCTCATGGAATCCCCCCAGGGTGTGTTGAAAGACTGCATATGTAAGGCATTCCATGTGACAATGAAATGATGGTGGATTCAGAACTTGAACCCAAGTCTGTGTTGTATTCTCAACGTTGGGGAAATAAACCCTTCCCTTTGCTCAGTGAAGATTTCCCATTCTCCCTTGAATTTGGATTGTGAGGGTGGGTAGGGTGGAGGGACACAAACACATGTAAACTCTGTGACTTCACCTGGGCATTTTCATTTCTCATGAGTTTTTTTTTATTTTTTTATTTTTAAAAATTGTTTACATGTTTTATTTATTTCTGAGAGAGAGAGAGAGGCAGTGTGAGTAGGGGAGGGTCAGAGAGAGAGGGAGATACAGAATCCGAAGCAGGCTCCAGGCTCTGAGCTAGCTGTCAGCACACATCTCGACATGGAGCTCAAACCCATGAACCGTGAGATCATGACCTGAACTGAAGTTGGACGCTTAACCGACTGAGCCACCCAAGTTACCCTCTCATGAGTTTTTTAAAGCCTGAATTATGTTGCCAAAAAGAAATATATTAAACTCAGGAAATATTGACTAATGTTCACCTACTATGTGCAAGGAACAGCTGCATTTAGTAGGGCAAAAAAGAATAGCTATCAATAAATACCATTCTGCTGCTTATTGCCATCATAAGTATGTTATAGTTCCTCCCTGAGCTGCTTCTGCTTGAAATAAAACCATAATGAGGGACGCCTGGTGGATCCTGTCTGTTAAGCTTCTGACTTTTGATTTCGGCTCAGGTTTTTATCTCAGGGTTGTGAGGTCAAGCCCCAATTTGGGGTCCACTCTGGAAATGGAGCCTCCTTAAAACAAAACAAAACAAAACAAAAATGATGATGACATGGAAACAGTAACAAGCTCCAAGATTAGGGTACATGTTTTCAAACTTAGGACAAATGGAAGCCTAGATGAGATTATCTTAGTATACCTTTAAGATTAGCCCTTCTGTCCTTGATAACCACTAAAATTCTCTCCCCTTGCTTTGCATGATGAAATGTGTTAAGTTGCACATTTTAACCATTTCAGTTAGTTCATATCAACCCAAAAAAAATTTCAGATGATTTGACTTGCCACAGTTCATTTTCACCACCAAGACAAATAGTGTGGACCTGGAGGTGCCATCCCCACTATTGTCCTGATGACGCAACATCCACTTTTTCTAGAAAATCAGGCTACCTATATTTTTTCAGTCTTGCTCCATTTCATCTCTAGTTGTGTAGACCCAAACTTAATGTACCTAAATGAAATGAGGTGTGATTTCCCTCCCAATAGGGCACAGCGCTTCAAATAACTATAAAGTGGGGCACCTGGGTGGCTCAGTCAGCTGAGTGTCCGACTTCAGCTCAGGTCATGATCTCATGGTTCGTGGGTTTGAGCCCCGCGTCAGGCTCTGTGCTGACAGCTCAGAGCCTGGAGCCTGTTTCAGATTCTGTGTTTCCCTCTTTCTCTGACCCTCCCCTGCTCATGCTGTCTCTATCTCTCTCTCAAAAATAAATAAAACAAAAAAAAAAGTTTAAATATGTATAAGGAAACGAGAAAAGCATGTTTTTGTTTCGAAGACCAGGAAGACAAAAATAAGATGGTTGCGGTGCATTTCATTTTTTTTAATAGTTTACTGTCAAGTTGGTTTCTATATAACACCCAGTGCTCATCCCAAGAGCCCTCCTCCATGCCCATCACCCCCTTCTCCTCCCTCCACCCTATCTGCCCTCAGTTTGTTCTCGGCATTCAAGAGTTTCCCATGATTTGTCTCCCTCCCTCTCCCCCATTTTTCCCCTTCTTCTCACCCATGGTCCTCTGTTAAGTTCCTGCTAATCCGTCTATACCTGAAAACATATGGTATCTGTCCTTCTCTGCCTGACTTATTTCACTCAGCATAACACCCTCAAGGTCCATCCATGTTGCTACATATGGCCAGATTTCATTCTTTCTCATTGCCATGTAATTTTCCATTGTATAGATAAACCACATCTTCTTGATCCATTGACGGACACTTAGGCTCTTTCCATATTTTGTCTATTGTTGAGAGTGCTGCTATGAACATTGGGGTACATGTGCCCCTATGCATCAGCACCCCTGTATCCCTTGGGTAAATTCCTAGCAGTGCTATTGCTGGGTCATAGGGGAGTTCTATTGTTCTATTGTTATTTTCCTGAGGAACCTCCGCACTGTTTTCCAGAGGGGCTGCACCAGTTTGCATTCCCACCAACAGTGTAGGAGGGTCCCCATTTCTCCACATCCTCGCCAGCGTCTAGAGTCCTCTTATTTGCTCATTTTAGCCACTCTGACTGGTGTGAGGTGGTATCTCAAACCACTTCTAAAATTGAGGAATCAGCTGAACCATTCTATGGAAGGACTATTTTGGTAACTGTATAACTTCTATTGTTTACCAACCCCAAAAATGGATCAATTAAAATTAAATGAACACAGATCATGAAGATGAGTTTATAAAAATGATTGTTAACTTTGGAAAGGCAACATGCTTAATGAGTACTATAAAGTCTATATTTGGATACCCATCAGCTTATTTTTCTATAATGTAAAATGTTTAAGTTAAACTTAATTTCTCATTTCTGCCTGAAACCAGAAGTATCGAAAATACCATGAAGACACATGAGATTTCCAGCTCACATTTCCAATCTCCAGTGGTTTGAAAAACTCCATCTATTCTTTTGAATGCCTTGGTCATGTTCCAAACTGAATATGAACTTTAGATATTTGAAAGTGACCCACCACTGCTTTAAGTCCAAACTGGCCACAGAGAACCCGATGGGCCATTACCTCATTGTTTATTCTTGTAAATTATAAATATTTTTAAAATGCCAAATTCTGAAGTTAGAAGGGAATTTTCTATCTCTCAGCCACTGTCATTTTTGTTTTTTTCTCTCCTGTTTTGGGTGTTGGCCATGTATCTAAAAGTTGAGTTGGTAAAACAATCAGGAATATTGACAGGATGATGTACTCTTGTCTTAAATCACAGTCCTCAGTCTTTTCATTTCCCAGGAGACAATGGGAAATGCACTTAGCAAAATTCTATTCTAAAGATCCCCTTGGTTCCAAAGATTTAGTTATAGCATAAGTCAAATTATGACTCCAAGTGCCCAGTGAAATAAAACATAACTTTCTCACTGTATGATGGAAACACTATACATACATGTCCTCTCTTCCTCTGAGGGTATTATCATTACAGTGTAACACTATAGCTGTGCATAATTCCATATTTATATTTTATATATGTGCAGTATAACTGTGCATAGTGAAGACAGAAGGAAGAGAGATATTAAAGTCCTAAAAACAAGTATTGGAATTATTAAGTGATTATGAAGGTCTAAACTAGGAGCGAAAGAGGAACAGAAAGGAGAAATGGATCTGTGAGGTAGTTCAAAGAGAAAAGACACTGCATTCATGAAGAAGTAGCCACGAAGTTCACAAGACCTCTATAGGTAAGTGTTATTGAATTTTGCCGTTATTTTATAGATAAGGATCTGGAAGCTGACACAATTAGTAAATCACAGCCCAAATTAAACTCCAGGTATATCTGATTTGCAAGAAAATGCTCATTTCTACTCTTCCTTATACAATTCAAATGATAGACATTGGGAGAAGAAGATCCTGGTACCACTGACTGAGAGGAGGTTCAAGGTGGGAGTTGATTGCCCTGATGAGCTGGAAAATAGACATATTTAGTTTAGTGCTGTAAGAGGTCACCCAGTGGAGATTTTAAGCATGCAGTCAGAAATAGAGCCTTATAACCTAGGGCAGAATTTGAGACTAGAGCTACAGATGAGATGTCTACATGTAAGTGGTAGCTACATGAAGTGAAGAGAATCACGTCAAGGGGGTTAGAGACTATGACCTTGTCTCAATAAGCAGAGTGGTATAAGGAGGGAGAAATGGAAAGACAAGTCCTTGGGAATTATCAACACTGTGAAGGGTTCAGTTTGTTTACTTATTGATTTAATAATAAGGAGTTGGACATGATATATGCGAAGGCAATATTCCAAAGTCTGTTCCATATCTCAAGAGTTTTGTAGTGTTAATGGGTGTTACTCAAAGGAAAAAAAAATAGAGTTGTGTGTTCAAAAACATTTAGGCGACTCTAAGTTAAACTAAGTTGAACAAGGTTCTTCATCATCTTTAACTGGCTGAGTTTGTCTTGTAAATATCCCAAATGAAGCCACGGCAGGTCATGGTTTCTAAACCTATTTGACTGTGGAGCTCAGATTTCTCAGAGTGCCTTGCAGTATTAGATTTGCTGGGGGGGAAAGAACCAGTGATGAGGGAAGGGGGGGTGATGGTGTGCAAACGAGGTGGTCACTGTCTTCTCAATATGTCAGCAGTGAGGTCTCTTTCTGAGAGTCAGGGAAACCATTAAAGGATGGGGTTATATTTTTGGATTCTTTGCTATGGAATTGTGAACAAGAAGGAACTGGAATGTTGCTGGAAATATTAGTAAAGGCAGTATCACCCCCAGGATGAGTAGGGAGCTTGAGAGCCGGGATGCAGAGACACATTGGCTGGTAAACTCAGGGTGGGGGCCGGTGCAAGAGTGTGGTAAAGGACAAAGATGCAACAACCAGAAAACAACCAAAAACCGTTGAGTGCCAGACAGGGTAATGTTGCATGTCTGATTATGGGGCAAAGCAAGAGGCAAATGAAGACAGCCTAGATGGCTAGAAATTGGCAAAAGGGGGTCATAATTAAAAAGAATGTATCCTGTAGAGATGGGCATGGGTAGGGAAGAGGAGATTGTGGTTTGAGAGCAGAAGCTTGAAGCAATTCTGGTGGTGGAACAGTTCTGAAGTACATTCATTCACACACTGGGCATGTCCATCATGCCCCAGTGTATGTGTCATGTTATGGCAAGAAGTACATTGGGCACTGGAAAAAAAACTAGCGTTAATAGCAATGGCCGCCATTCACAGAGAGCCTGGTGGTGGGCACAGAGATAGGGAATTGAAATCCAGGGCAATAAATAACGTCATAGAAAACGTTCAAGCTGCAGTCCCTTTTCCTCTACTCATGGGCCCTTGTCCACAATGTCCACACCATTCGTTTCTCATGGTTACCCAGTTCCCTTCTCCAACTGTGCCTCTGTAAGCAACCTTTCTGACAACCCCAATATGAAATTCTTGCTTCTTCTTAATGACCTAGCACAGGGTCCTTAGATACCAGAAGATTTCAAAGAATCATGCAACAAGAGTTCTGATGTCCAGCATGAGGCAGGGGAAAAGATCACATGACCAGTACACTGATGGTAAAGCACCCACTGCCAGGTAAAAAAAAAAAAAAAGAGACAGAGAAAGAGAGAGACAGAGCAAGAGGGAGAGAGAGAGAAAAGGCTAATATTCAGATCTTATCTTCAGGAACTCAGTGTATTTATGAGTGTTTATTTCATTAGGCCATTACCAGGGACAGAAAAAGGGCACGCTTTATGGGCTGAAAAATTCCCACAAGAGTCACAAACGCAGAAATTAGAGATGGAAAGACCATGTTGGGTTATGCAGAGCTAGCTCCCTTTGGCTTGGGCTCCCTGTTCCTTCCCCCACCCGAGTTTCATCCAAACCCATCTGACTCAAGCAGTGGGACTTCTCCCTCTTCCCCTGAGGTGTTATTTCCCAGCTGGAATATTTTTCTAATATTCAGTCTGAATTGTTGTCTCATGAATTCACCATAAAATCATGAGATCTAAAATGCTTTGAGAAACATTCATTTTTTTTCTTTAAATGGGAGAATTCAATGACTCTGTCAAAAGCCTATGTTCCCAGAGAGAACAGTGCCCCAGGACACATAACAGTTAATAAATAAAATTCAGTCGTGTTGCATTCTCCTGAAGTGTCCCAGTGAGAAACAATCCAGACCCTATTTTGGAGGTGTTATAATGATAAAAATTTTAGCATACAAAAGGGGGAATAGGTAAGCTTCTAATGGGCACTAAAAACCCTAAAGGAGATCCCCTCTTTACACTCCCATCATTGAACCATCTGGTGTTCTCGAGAGCATCTTAGTATTGTTAAAACACCAACAGCTGAAAATGAAGTACAACCAGATCTATTTACATAGGACCCACACGCAGCAAAACCTCATAGTCTGAAGTGTCCAGGGCCCTTCCCAAAGCTGAAGGCAAGAATTCTTGATAAATAAAAATACAGTTGCTTTCGTACTCTACACCCATCTGACATATGCTTTCAAATCAACACTAATATATGTGTGTATCATATTTATCAATATCATATTTATCAACACCAATACCATATGTATATCAAATCAACACTAATATATATGTGTATCATATGATTATATGACTACAAAATTATATATACATACATAATGTTAACAACAATGTTTTCTCATGAAATGGAATAAAAGGCAAAGCCAATCAGAAAAGTTTCAACTAGAAACTGTTGCTTCTGCTAGTGTAATTATGGAATTTTAAGTAGAGGATCATTAGTTCTCATTCGAAGTTTACTTTCTTCATGCTGAATTTTAATTATTTAACACTTTGTTGATAGGATCGGCACCATTTCCCATTGTGGACTTTAGAAGAGGGTTACATGTTTTGATTTTACGTATTAATTAGCTGTTGTATTATGGGGGCATTTTTACTCTTTAGGATCTAGGCTCTTGACAGTTTTTGAATTGTCTAATTTTATGAGGGAATACTAGTGGAAAGCTGCACATATTATCGGAGCTCTATCCTCCCAAAGCAAGTGAATTCCATGAGCTACTTTCCCTCCCTCCAGACTGAAGGAGTTCCCTGAAGTAAGAAGGCACAGCTTTACAGATATTGAAATGTATAGATCCCAGTATCAGGCTAAGAAATAGGGAAGAACATTTAAAGTAGCTGGAAGTGGGGTGCCTAGGTGGCTCAGTTGGTTAAGTGTTCAACTTCGGTTCAAGTCATGATCTCACAGTTAGTGAGTTCAAGCCCCACCTCAAGCTCTGTGCTGAGAGCTCAGAGCCTGGAGCCTGCTTCGAATTCTGTCTCCCTCTCTCTCTGCCTGTCCCCCTCTCATGCTCTGTCTCTCTGTCTCAAAAGTAAATAAAACATTAAAAAATAAAAATAAAGTCGCTGGAAGTGTACTTGGAAGGACCTGAAGATGTGAGAGAAGAGAACAACATCAGGGCAAGTTAAGTCACTCTGAGTAGCTAAACAGAGTGCCCTGAAAGGAAGGTGTAGATTAGTGAGGAGCCTTGAATGCCATGCCTAGGACTTTGCTCTTAAGTCCTGCAAACACAGGGATACCGGGATATGTGCTTTAGCACGACCACCAGGTGGAAGATGTAGATTGGTAAGGGACAAGGGGCAGCATCCATTCGCCGGTGGCCAGTCTTGGAATGCCATTGGACTGGGAGGATGATTGCAGAAGCCATGCTATGAACTCCCAGGGAGACTGGGCTGCAGGTGCCTAGGATCCCCTTCCTACCAGCGCCCAGTGATGCCGCGACATGCTGTCATATCTTATAGGTATGTAGCGATGTGATGCATGAAGGAAGAACAAGGATGGCTATTTTATGAGTCAACGGGAAGTCTGCGACTAGAAGATGGACGCCTGGCTCCTCTTTTCACCTATTATGTCACAAACCCACTTTAGGCACTTTGGAGTCTCCAAAATAAATAGACAAAACACTCCATGAAACTTTATCTCCAGACTAAACCTGCTAACGAGTCCTAGATTATAGAGGATGATGAATGTGCATTTTTCTGGTAGTCATGCTAACATTCTTCCAACATAAAATACCGTTGCTGTTCTAAACTAAAATAAGCATTTACAATTTCCTGAAGTTTTTTTTTTTTTTTGAAAGTGCATCAGCAATTATATTTAAATTATAAAGTCAGCTGAAATGCAAGGCCAGACTGAATTCCAAGGCTGATCCATGCCAGCACATTAAAGTGAAGAGGTTGCAGCTGGCCAAGCTTGGAAAGAACGGTTCCCTAACAGGAGAAATTGAGCAAGCTGTTGACAATGACCTTGCGATTGAGTATTGTTCTGAGATTAGTTTAAAGAGAAAAAGGAAGGATTCAGCAAGCCCTAAATCATGTATTAGCTTAGGGTATGACTGATACAATTCCCAGCTCAGAAACAGAAGTTCAAATCCTGACTCTCCAGGATGTCTGTGTTCAAGCAGAGTTCAGTTCCAAGACCAGTGGATCCAAGGAGAGAACATGATGAATTCCATTTTTACTACAAATTTCAAGGCGGATTACTTCAAAAAAGAAAGGAAGGGCATGCTGAGGGAAGGAAACTGAAATCAATACACCCACGGTGACGGATTCAATTGGAATAAGAAGAAAGTTCATTGGTGTATCATCAACACATTCCCTTGTTTTAAGATGATATTTCGAGGGAGCGTAAATCTTATGGACGACTCACAGAGCCACAGAACTACACTTGGGTTGTTTTATCCAGGAGAAATGATAGATTTGTCTTGCTGTGAGTTCACACCTGGCCCCTTTTTGATCCATGACAAACACGGGCAAGAGAGCAACCAACAAGAGACTGTTAGTTCCGTAAACCCAGCTCTGTCCTATAGTGCGGAAGAAAATCATAAAATTGTGAAGGATACATATTTGGTGTTATTGCCCTTATTATATAAAAGAACTAAAAGCTTTCTTGTTAATTACTTTCGTAAATTATTTTTTTAATTTTAATTATTTAAAAATATCCTTTTTCCGACAGCAGAATTTTTGGTATTTTGGTTTCAGACTTTGATCTGGAATCCAAGCCACTGTAATAATGACACATAAGAAGAAAAAAAAAAGGCTGATTTACCAACACCTGCTCCCTACTCTATGCCTGATAAATCATTGTAGTTCGTATTAATAGGTAAAAACTGTCAGATTTTATGAAGACATCTTAAGTAGTAGATGACCTTGTCCTTCACAGAGGCCCATGGACATAGAATGTCTGGCCCACGTATAGATTCTGGTTCTTTTGACCGAAAGTCAGAATAGGTTTTCATGAGTTTTTATTCCTTGTCTTCACCAGGCTCTGGGCTCTAGTGGCCTCACCATGAAGAGGTTTGTCAAATTCTACCCGGCAGTCAAAGCTTGCGGGTTGAGACAGTTTTATTTTCTTTCCATACATTTGCTTCAAATGAAAAGATTGATGGAAGACATAACTACCAGCCTTTCATGAGCAGACACCCCCCGGCACAAAGCTTCCTGGTATGGGGCATGAGCGCTTTGACTCTCCCAAGATGGCCTGGCCTTTGTTAGAATTAATTTTGGAGGTAACTAGAGCAGCATTTGGCGAAAGTCCTGTAAAATAGGTCACCTACCACAAGGGAAAGGGGAGAAGGTACTCCGAGGGTAGCCGGGAGCAAGGTCAAATCACAATTCCGAGAGAATAGGGTTTAGTGATTGTTACACAAGGAAACTGTGTCCAAAGACCCTTTCAAAGGGCTGAAGAAAGAAGTCTTTGTTTGTGCGAGTGATTGAATCTGCCTCCATTACCTTCTTTTACACATCACGGTATCCCGTGACACACCAGGCACACCGTTTAGGGAGGTGAGCGTCATACGATACAGCTTAATAAACACTAAGATGTCAGGTTGGTGTTCTGTTCCCGCCTCCTGCCCTACTTGCTGTATCCTCTGGTAAACATCACAGCGCTCCCTGTTCTGGGCTCCGCTACCGCCCAGGCTCCGCTGAAAGAATTTGGTACCATCCTTAGTCCAGCTGTGAATCAGCTGCTGCCAGTTTTGTGAAGCCAGCCTCGATGTTCCCCGATCCTCACGTTTATTACCTGATTTCACTGTTTCTCAGAAGACCTGTGAGCCCACGACCACGGAGTGTCCCACAAGTACCTGGATCCTGTGTTCTGTCTTTCAGTGAAAGGTCATCTCTGAAACCCCCATCCAGTTAGATTGCATACACGTCAGTTGACCAAGGTCGTTTGGAAAACAGAGTGTAATTTTCTTTTATGGGACTGAGTTTAAAAACATGTATACACTTAACAGAGGTATTTCTTGAGATGAGCTTTGTATTGTTCTGGCGAGGGTTTTGAGGCTCACTCTCAAAAATGGTTAGGGGAGTGCTTGAACCCTTTTAGAAGAGCAATTACACATTATTCCAGCAATGCTTAATGGTTAATGATCGTGTAATCTCTCATATACTCATTGTCTGACTATTTTGTATGATTTTGCTTCTTATGGCTACTTCACACAGTTAGAACATTGAACCTACTATTTTGGTTTATAAGAACAGTTAGTAGTAGCATTGTTTTCTCATCCAGACAACGGATCTAGGAGGCTGTATAAGCTGTCCGGAATCTGACAAGCCAGTTGCCTCAGAAGCCATCGGGGTATGTTTTTAAGGAGCTGACTAAGCCCAATAAAACCAAAGCATGTTCTTCTAAGGATGGACTGCAAACTTAGTCTCAACAATGCCAAACAGCAAACTAATTAAAACACAAGAATTGTTATACAGTTTTCCACAGAATGACATTCTGTCACAGAATGTTTGGCATTGGTTTAGCAAGGCAGCAATGCATGGTTCTCAGCCCAGGTCACTTTCGGCCCCAGGGACATTTGGCAACATCTGCAGGTATTTTCAATTGTCACAGCTGGGTACCGGGGTGTGGGAGGGAGAGAATTTTCCCAGCAGGCGTCCAGTGGACAGAGGTTAGGGATGCTGATAAACATCCTATGATGTACAGGACAGACCCCCACAACAAGGAATTAGTTATCTGGCCCCTGATATCAACGGTGTTAGGGTTGATAGACCCTGTGTTGGTATATTTTAATGGTACTTTTGAATTAAAAAAAATAAAACGAAAACCTGAAAAGTGAGGTGTGTGTGTGTGTATATATATATATATATATATATATATATATATATATAAAAGTAAGGTAAATATTCATGTGAGAAATTTATTTAAATTTAAAGCATTTTGCCCAACTCAGATCCAGGACACCTCATTTTAAAATTATTTTAGAAGCTGTTAATTGTTTATCATCATTCAGCAAGGGACACTTCTTGTGGGTTTATTATCACATGAAGATTTCAGAGTGGAATTGACAAGGAAATATTTATTCTATATCAGAAAATTCTGCTCTGATAATAATCTTCCTCGGAATGCAAGCTTTGTTTCTTCCTGAGGCTTCCTGGTTTTTCTGAACTTTCTCTTGCAGAGGTTTGTACATAAGTCTGGGATAAAAAGCACTGGAATTGGAGCCACAGATAGTCACTTCTTTACTATGAGATTTTTCATGAGAATCATCCTTTTTTTTTCCCCTAATTCATCTCTTTTTCTTGCAGATGGGAAGATCTTAACTAAGATCTTACTAAGAAGAGCTTAGTCCCCCAAACGATCTCAATGTGTAGATTCCTTTTTTTCCCCCCAGAAGGCCAAAAAAGACACCAATTAAAGCCAGTTACGGACTGTATTCAGATTTTCCATATTTTTTACCCCATTCCCGTAAAAGTTCCTCTCTGAAGAACTTTGGTCCAGAGATGGAACGAAAGAATGAAAAACATTTTATTTTCTCTCCTAGATGTTGGCAGTACTTCACTCCTACGTGTCTGAGGTTGTTTTCATCTCACACAGTGCTTTGATATCTGCGAATGTGGCTACATGCCTTTAAACGAGCAATGATAACTCATGCTAATTATTCAGCTTGTATATTAATGCTTGACAAGAAAGAAAAGAACTTCTTCTTCCTTGATGATGGTTGTAAAAATTAAGAAACCCGGGAGGTACTGAAAGATCTGTGTTCTTGTGAGCAGAAGCTTCCATTTCACAGAGTTCCGGCATCTGAATCATCACTACGAGCATCTTTGGGTGCTCATTCTTTGGGATTTACAGCCGATGGAAGACTAGGCCTGAGGAACCCTGTTCTCCTATCAGGCCTGGGGGTCTCCCCTTCTTTCTGTGGTTGGCTACAAGTCTCAAAGAGGATGAAGACCATCTATTTCCCTCTCTCAGCCTTATGATCTTCATTTCTGGGCAGGATGAGATTCTACTAAATCAGACATACTCATGGTCATTTAGCATTCCCACCACTGGGTCTCACAGCAGCTTGCAATAGAAATTGGGATGGGGGAAGGACATCACATTGACTTTCTTTCAACTTCCACTGGATATCTGGAAGTTCAAATAGATTAAATGCGATATACATAGGATATTAATGAAATTGTGTGACCGACAGAATTAAACACTGAGGCTAGTTTAGGGAAGGGGAGTAAATAATTATGTCGTTTATGTTCCATTAAATCTATAGGTTGCTTTGAAGTGGGTCTGGAATAAGAAGCGTATACTTCTCTTCAGTTCATTCTTTGGAATGTAGCGATTTCCTTTGAGGACTGAACAAGAGGTCCCAGAGAAGAAAACAGGATGAGGAAAGCCACCTGGCAGAGCAGGACAGAAGATGTTGAGGGAAGCTGTCTAAAACTCTCTGGAGATGAGTTCCCTTGCTGCAAGTCAGCAGAGTGGTCCTGACCCTCCGTCCCCCGGACCCTTCCCTGGGACCTTCCTCAGGGGCCGTAAGATCTCTTCTTTGGGTGAAGGACCTGGATGTCCTGGTCGGCCAAGCCCAAGGAAAACTGGGACATCAGGTTCAGGCCACTCTCCATCTTGTTTGCCATGTTTTTTTTTTGTTTTTTTTTTAAATGTTTATTTATTCTTGACACAGAGAGAGAGTGTGTGTGTGTGTGCTAGCAGGTGAGGGTCAGAGAGAGGGGGAGACACAGAATCTGAAGTAGGGTCCAGGCTCTGAGCTGTCAGCACAAAGCCCGACATGGGGCTCGAACCCACTAACCTAAGCCAAAGTCAAGGCTTCACCAACTGAGCCACCCAGGCGTCCCTCGTTTGTCATGTTAACCCCTACTCGTAAAGAAAATAAACCCCTTCTTGTCTCTCTTCCACATCGAGTTTTTCTTGAGAAGAAATGACATCCAACTTAGGGGCCAAGCAGTTGATAAACAGGTGAGTTTTACCTTCCGGTGAATTTGTGCCAAAATTCAGGATATCACATTATAGAATTTGCCAAAAAAGAATACGAAAGGTGAGAAAGCAAATGAGCAATGTAGCATACTCTTCCTTAAGTCCCATTTTTCAGAGAAGAACAATGTGTCATAATACTGTGACACAAATAGCTGTCACTAATTCCATCCAGCTGTGACAACGCTTCCATGATTGTATTAACAGATGTGCTGTTTGGGACTTAGCCTGTTCCTTCCTCAATTTTAGGGAACTTAATGGATATTTTCTAGTTCTTTCTCTAGACTGATTCCCCTCCTTTGATGAGCCTGGATGTCCTTGATATAGCAGCACTAAGGACAGCCTCAGAACATCCCCCCCGCCATCCCAAATGATTATTGTAGTTCTTTCAATTTTCCCCTTTTGCAAAATCATTCAACAACGCAACTTATGAGTAAATATAAGGGTGACTTGAGGGTCACCATTTCTTTCTCCCTGTTTTATGCAGAAGTAATAAAATAAGCAAAAAAATTAGCAGGAAGGAAAGAACAGTGAGAAGGAGAAATGGTAATAACCACATGCCTGGGTAATAGTCATAGATGGGAAACTTGATTCTGAAGGGAAAGAAAAATATCAGCTGAATCTTCTGAGTGCTGGCTGGTCATTTCACCTTTTAGTGGAGTTAATACCTATCAGGGACAATGAGGAAAGGGAAGGCTCTAAGTGCCAGACCTAAGATCGGAAGCTGAGGGTTTTGGTTGATTGGGTTTTACCTTCAAGACTGAGCCCTCTCTCTCCATGCTGCTGCTTCCCAGGTAGGCTGCATATAGCCTAAGGCCATGGAATCACCGTGAAACCTGTACATCTTACTTAGAAGGACGCATCGATGTGTCTCATCCGCCAATTCTAACTAAAGCAGACCAATCCCAAGACAAGGTTTTCTGGGAATAAAGTTTCAACTATGAAACCTACACTCTAAACCCCGAAGGGTTTTGTGCAAAGGCAGATTCTGACTCAGGGGGTCTGGGATAAGGCCTGAAGTTCTGCATTTCCGGCAAACACCCATGGATGCCAAAGTTGGAGATGCAGAGCCTACATCTTCAGCGGCAGGGGCCTATCAGCAGAGGAAGAAACGGAAGTGCTCGGAAGGATGTTAAGGATAAGGAGCCCAAAGAGCACACCCTTCGTAAAAGTAAGACTTGGTTCCCCCGAGGCAATGCTTTCCCTGAATTTTGAAGCCATCGGCAAAGCACGATGAAGTCTAGTATACTGCTGTGATGGTCTTTTTTTCCTCCGCAGGTTTGGGGTTTCCAATCCATACACAGGTCCGCTGAGTCCACAGCTGTTTTGTTTGGACAGGCTGGTGGTGAAGTCTGAGCTTGTACACAAAGGGGCTTATCATCAACACGGGGCCTTTCTCTGACAGCTGGTTTCCTTCCCGGCCACAGGGCTCCGGCCAAAGGGCTTGCTGAAGAAAGGACTGGTAGAATCAGCAAGCTGTGGTAGATGCCTGGTGGGAGTCTGTCCATCTGTCTGTCTGTCTGTCTCTCACAACCCCCCCCCGCCCCCATTAATGATCAGGTGTTAATTTCATCCCTGCACTAGAATAAACATAGAATAAGTAGTTTGATCCATCTACCGTTGCGTCCACGAAAGCCCGCCGCGGAAGCAGGGCTAAGTTATTTCCTATAATAAAACAAGGAATGTCTATACATTATAAAATCATTTTCAAGCCCCACTGCAAAATCCACTGCGTGCGTCCGTGTCCACGCCTGAACCACACGCACCGAACCAGCATGCGACTGGGCACAGGAAATCAGCATCGGGTGTATGAGTGGCACAGCCAGCGGCAGCGATAAAAATCGGGGTCGTTGTCAGCTGTGTGTATTGAGAGGAAGAGGCGCCTTCAGCGACTTCCTTTGGGGAAGGTTTGTTTTGTGCTGGTGAAGTGCTCCCCCTGGTGGCCCAGGAGTTGATCTGTTTGTGATTCCATTCTATAGGGGAACACATGAGCTTTGGAGAAAATCTCCGCAGCTTCAGGTATACAGAGATGTCTTCCAGGAAGAAAGCTAACTTTTCACAGCACCAAATCCAAACTGAACGCCTCGCCGGTCCCCTGCCTTCCTGCAGGGCACAAAAGCTGCGCCCTCCCACGCTGCTGGCCTGGTCACATGTGCTCCTGTTATGGGTGTTTTGCAATTGTGGCTCAGCACAGATTTGAGAGATGTGGCAAAGTCTAGTTCTGTATTTTATTGTGTTCGCCTTCAAAAACAGTTCTGGACATTTACACAAGGAAGATGACCCAGAACGGGGAGAACCATTTTGTGGTAAAATCATTCTTTTCTCTTACTTCCCGTCTATTTCACCTCCTATCTCCGAGGTAGGCATGTTGATTGTTGATTGTGGTTAATTTAGATCTAGATCTCTGCTCTCCNCAGTTCTGGACATTTACACAAGGAAGATGACCCAGAACGGGGAGAACCATTTTGTGGTAAAATCATTCTTTTCTCTTACTTCCCGTCTATTTCACCTCCTATCTCCGAGGTAGGCATGTTGATTGTGGTTAATTTAGATCTAGATCTCTGCTCTCTATACCTGCTCCCAACATAAAGGTAAGTTTTATCATTTGTCGAGGATCATGCTTCTACCAATAGTATATATTTCCGTGGCAGTATAGAAAGTCTCTGTTGTTGTTTTCCTTAAAGAGACTTTCTGTGCGCCCTGCCCCGCACGGACAGATTTTGCAGGTCAGGCGGAGATGAGAATCTATGGCAACTCTTTTGCTCTTTCGAACATTTCTGCAACGAATAGCATCGCAGCCTTAGTCCAAACAGTTTATAAAGCTAAATAAGGAGGTATTTTAAATATTTATTTAACAAGACATATTTTAAATAACCTACATATGTAAATAGAGCGTTCTTAGCCTGTACATTATTGCCAGGTCGATTCTCATGTTCTGATATATAATTAATTACCGGTTTATTCCTCTGTAAACCCAAGCAGGGAATAAATCAGCGATGCCAGGTCACTGATGTCAGCAAAAATTCTAATACCCTCTTGTCACTGGGTCTGTGAAAGGGGAAGCGAGACTGTGTGAAATCTATCCTGCCAACTATGTCCAAAAGGCAAGTTTTTACCTCAATTTCAGTCGCTTTGTCCTGATGTCTAGACTTTTTCTGGGTGCCACTTAGGTGGGCATGGATGCACATTTCCTAGTTTAAAACAAACTCAGAGAGCATATGCAGTGTGATTTGTGCATTTTATAGGGTAGAGTCACCTAAAGTAATCGCATACTGTAAGCATTTTAAGCAGCACTACTGCATGTAGAAGCAAGCAGGACACAAATACCAATAATTTTGGTAATTTCTTGTTAGTTGAACATTTGAATCTTTTTAATGCCTCAGCAATGTCTGTGAACTGATTTTTAATTTTTTGAGATAAATTATATATATATATACATATATATATATACACATGTATGTATATATATCTCCACTTCTACCTTCTAAACTTTTCCGCTGAAAATCTCTAAAGGACAAAAGCGTTGAACGTCAAATTTTTTACGAGCATGAAGAGATCCCTTTAGAGAATAAAGTTAAACAAAATATGGCATCTTTTCCTTTTAGATTTACTTTCTGATGATGAAAAATGAATAATCGTCTCAAGTACCTCACAAATTTTTGGTCTGGGTCAGTAACGAGACAATCACGTTTCATTTAAACAGAATGTACAAGGTTCCCAGCCACCCAACCCAGGGTTCCAATTTCCAGTTCTGTGAATTAGCTTGCCAACTTCATTCCAGCCAGTGGATTAGCGATATTAATTATCTTGGCCCCTGGCCAAAACATCTGGAAAATTTCGTGTGAGAATCATTTAAAAGGATTCGTTCGTGCTGTTAGGGCAAACCAACCCATTGGTTAACTGACCTTTTCACCATCTCCCGCTTGTTTTGCCACATGCTAAAACATTTTGTATTAAATTTGCATTAGATCTTTTTGCCACTCTGCATTGGGAAGAAGCATTAAATCTTTGGTAAAAGAAATATCAGCCACAGTAAAATGGGTTGGGTTTTGTGATTTGGATGTCATCTGATGCATTCTTTGATGCGGAATCCATCTCTTATGGTATTATTTTGGTGCTTAGAATAAGTGCCCTTTTTGTAGTTTATAGGGCCAGGGAGATGTAAATTTGTCTTATCAGCTTCTGAACGAAGGGCCCTTATGCACTCATATAAAGAGGAAAATTAAAGGTTAAACATTGCTCATGCACCATCTTCCAGGTTCTCTCTATAGCTTCAGAAGGTGTCAGGGGCAAGAATTGCTTTAATGTAAACACAGAAGGTTGTGGGGCATTGCTTGTTTAGATTTTTAATAAATTTTTAGATTTGGCATAACCAATATATTAGTTTCTAGAAATGAAAATGATGATTCAGTTTAAGCCTCCATACCAGTATGGAAAAAAACTTTCTCCTAAAGATAGATAGTGGCAGTACAATAATCAGATTGTCTTCTCATTAAATATTATCAAGATCAACAACCCTGTTTTTACCCTGTGTTATTGTAAAGCGTCCTGTGAAAGGTAGTGGACATCCAGTTTTTAAACATTTTTTTATTTTAAAATTTTATTTATTTTATTTATTTTACTCCTCATGCTATGTGCAAAGAAAACACTGGAGATTATAAAACAAGCATAGGAAGACTCAGAAAGGTGAAGAGAAGAAGATAGACAGACCAGGGACCTCAGAACACTAGGAATGAAACAGTGCTAAGTTTTCTGAGTTTTTGTTTTTTCTCATGTATACTAGGCCTGGAGTTAAGGAAGCCAACAACTCAAAATAAATGAGTAAATAAATAAGCAAATAAAGAATAAAATAGAATAAAATAAAATAAAATAAAATACCAACAGCTCAAAGATAGTAATAAGCCCTGAGAAGAGGGCATCCAACAAAGGCTGTTTTCTCCAGCCAAAGTACCAGGAAAAGGACAAGCTCTCAAGACATAAAGGATTTGGACAATAACCACTCCACCCTAGCAAACATCACAAAAAATAACTGGGTGATGTCAGAGAAGCTGAATAGGGAGCTGGGACTTTCATCCCTGCTACAATAAAGAGCCCTTACTCCTGTGGTGTTGGTGGAGGGTGTATGAAGAGCAGTAACAAGGCATTCCTACCCCACCAGTACCAGGAAATATCATTGGAGGTCCACCGGAGAGCTGGAACAGCCATCCCCACCCAACAGTAATGAGGAACATTCTCCCTCCCAGATGTCAACAGAAGCCAGTGGGGAAGCTAAATATCTACCCTCATCTGGCAGTAATGAGGGAGCACATCACCCTTCTTCTACCAGCATGGTGTCAGAGGAAGCCAGTTGAAAGAAAAGTTTTAAATAAGATCCAGAGCCTCATAACATGCTTCCCAAATGATCAGGATTCAATAAAAAAAATCACCCATCACACCAAGAACAAGGAAGAACCCAAACTGAATGAATAAAAGACAATAAATATATGCTAACATCAAAATAACATAGATGTTAGAATGACCTGACAAAGATTTTAAAGTAGCTGTTATAAAAATGCTCCAGTGAGCAATTACAAACATTCTTGAAACTAATGAAAAAAATATTTAGCTTCAACAAAGAAATAGGAGCTCATAGCATAAATGAAAAGATAAAAATGAACCAAATGGAAAATTCTCGAGCTGAAAAATAAACAAAAGCACAAAAGCTCAATATATGGGCTCAACAACTAAATGGCAGAGATAATGGGAAGGACAGTGAACTGGAAGTTAGGACTATATAAAGTGTCTAGAATGAGCAACAAAGAGAAAATAGACTGAAAGGGCAAGTGAAGAACTTCAAGGACTTGAGGGACAATCATGAAAGTTCTAACATTTGCATTAGCAGGCTTCAAAAAGGAAAGAAGAAGGCAGGCCTAAAAATGTCCTCTAGGAAATCAAGGCTGAAATCTTCCTAAAGACATAAACTTTCAGATTTGAGAAGCTGAGTAAATTCCAAACACGATAAACTCAAAGAAATTCTTACTAAGACACATCATAGTCAAACTTCTGAGAACTAAAGACAAAACAAAAATAAAAACAAGCCCTCAAAAGACAGTGGGGGAGGGATGGGAAGATACCCTTACTTGTAGGAGCAAAGATAATTCAAATGACTGAAGTTCACATCAGAAATCAGAGATATCATGAGGAAATGGCACAACGTTTTTCAAGTTCTGAAAGGAAAAGTCTCTCAACCTCAAAAGCAATATCCAGTGAACTATCTTTCAGGAATGAAGGAAACTCAAGATAATCTCAAGTGAAAGAAAACTAGGAAAATACGTTGCCAGTAGACCTACCATCAAAGAATGGCTAAAGAAATTGTCTAAGCAGAAAGGAAATGATAGAAGGAATTCCGGATCATCAGGAAGTAAAAACACAATAAGCAAAATTATGAGTAAATATAATTGGTTTTTCTTTTCCTCTTGATTTTTCTAAATTATTTTTGAGAGTAGAAGGAAAATTTATAATGTCTCATATGGTTCTCAGTGTATATAGAAGAATGATCTAACAACTCTTATAAAAGGGTGACTTAGGAGTCAATCTTTTACACTTCAATCACATGGATAACAAGACTATTAAAGTAGATTGTGATAATTTATGAATATAAACTGTCATACCTAGAGCAACCACTGAATAAGTTATGCAAACAGATTCATTAAAAACACATAATAAATAAAAATGGGATTATAAAACATCAATGACTTATAGGAAAACAGAACAAATAAAGGAAAAAGAAAAAACAAAACAAAACAAAAATAAGTTGATATCAAACTTTAGTTCTAACAGATCCCTGGTTATATTAAATGTAAAAGGTCTAAATATAGCAATTAAAAACAGATTGAACGGATTAAAAAAATAACCCAACTATGTAATGTCTACAAGAAACTTATTTCAAATATAAAGCTATAGACAGGTTGAAGTAAAAGGGAGAAAGAAGATAAGTCATGTAAACATTAAGCTATGTAATGATAAAAGGGTCAATACACAAGAAAGACTTTGAAATCCTAAATGAGTGTTTACCAAACAGCAGAGTTACCAAAAATATGAAGCACCAACTGATAAAACTTGAAAGACCAATAGACAGATTCACAATTAAAATTGGAGAGTTGCATCCCTTTCTTGACCATTGATAGAACACTTAGACAGGAAATTACTCAAGGTGTAGAAAAACACTATCAACTGACAGGATCCAATTGACATGTATAGAACATATAACAACAGGGTAATCAAGGGCTCACAGAGAATATACTCAGATGGAGCAAGGGTACCCTGGTGACTCAGTTTGTTAAATGTCCAATTCTTGATTTTAGCTCAGGTCATGATATCACAGTTGTGAGATCGAGCCCCACATCCAGCTCTGCACTGAGCATGAAGCCTACTTAAGATTCCCTCTCTCGGGACGCCTGGGTGGCTCAGTCGGTGTAGCGTTCGACTTTGGCTCAGGTCATGATCTCACGGTTCATGGGTTCGAGCCCCGCGTCAGGCTCTGTGCTGACAACTAGTTCAGAGCCTGGAGCCTGTTTCACTTTTGTATCTCCCTCTCTCTCTAACGCTCCCATGCTCACACTGTCTCTTTCTCTCTCTCGGAAAAAAAAAATTAAAACATTAAAAAAAAATTCTCTCTCTCCTCTTCCTCTGCCCCTCTCCCTCTTGAGCAGGAGATCTCTCTTTCTCAAAATAAATAAACATTAAAAAAAAAAAAAGATACACCATATTCTGGCCATAAAACAAGCCTCAACAAATTGTGGGACAGAGTAAATTAGTGATGAGAAAAATATTTGCTCAGCAACAATCTATTGAGAGAATTAGAGGTGCCTGCATGGCTCAATCAGTTAAGTGTGCAACTTGGGCTCAGGTCAAAATCTCATGGTTCATGGGTTCAAGCCCCTTATCAGGCTCTGTGCTGACAGCTCAGAGCCTGGAGCCTGTTTCAGATTCTGTGTCTTCCTCTCTCTCTGCCCCTCCCCCACTCATGCTGTGTCTCTCTCTCTCTGTCTCTCTCTCTGTCTCTCTCTGTCAAAAATAAATGAAAATGAGAAAACATTAAAAGAATTGAAAGATAAGCTATGCACTGGGAGAAAACTTTATAAAGTACATATATCCAACAAATGATTAGTATCTACAATATGTAAAGAACCATCACAACTCAACAGTTAAAATTTAGCACAAGAAAAGATGTTTTGTATTATTAGCCGCTAGAGAGATACAAATTAAAACCACAGTTAGATATAGCCACATTCTACACATCTGAATGGCTAAAATAAATAATAGTGAAAACGACAAATGCTAATAAGCATATGGTGAAACTGGATTGTTCATAAATTGCTTAGGGGAAAGTAAAATGGTACAACAACTCTAGAAAACAGTTTGGCATTAAAAAAAAATCTAAACATTCAACTACGCTATGATCCAGCAGTTGCACTTCTGGGCATTTATATCAGATAAATAAAAGTGTATGTTCACACAAAAACTTGTACATGAATATTTATGATACTTTTATTTGCAAGAGCCAGCAACTGTATACAATTCAGATACCCTTCAGTGGGCAAATGGTTAAAGAGACTGGTGCTCTCATAATAATAAAAGGGAACTCATTGTTAATACATAACAACCAACCTGTATGAATCTCCAGCAAATTATAGTGAGTGATGGAAATCAATTTCAATCTTTGTAATTTTATATAAAATATGTTCAGTTTTGTTTTTGATATACAAATATATTCAATTTCAGTAATATTCTATACATGGAATTAAACAAATGTTACATGGTATTTAATTCCATGTATAGAACATTACTTAAATGACAAAATTACAGAGAGAGAGAACAGAGTGGGTGTTAAAGAGGATGTAAGGGTGGAGGGAAGTAGATATAGTTACAAAAGAGCAATATGAAAGATCCTTATGATGACTGAAATGTTATGTATTCTGACTGTATCAGTGTCAGTCTCCTGTTTTATTATATTTAACTATTATTTTTCAAGATGCTGCCATTGGGGGAAATTGGGGAAAGTATCACTCTGTATCATTTCTCACAACTGCATGTAAATCTAAAACTACCTTAAACATTTTTAATTAGGGGCACCTGAGCGTCTGACTTCAGCTCAGGTCATGATCTCATGGTCCATGAGTTCAAGCCCTTTGTCGGACTCTGTACTGACAGCTCAGAGCCTAGAGTCTGCTTCGGATTCTGTGTCTCCCTCTCTGTCTCTGCCCTTCCCCTGCTTGCACTCAATCTCTGTCTCTCTCTCAAAAACAAATAAACCTTTAAAAAGTTTTAATTTAAAAAATGTCCTGCAGGACTTAAAATCAATTACTGGACTTAAAGTAATAATAATAATAATAATAATTGACTGTGACACCTGAATCTTCCACAGCCTTGGACAAATATGCTCAGTCATTATGTACCTACTTCCCCATCAGATAAATGACTATGATAACACCTGCCTATTTATTTTACTAGCTGTAGTCAGGATGAAATGGCAATATAATCATGATTCTAAAAGTGTTTCCTAATTCTTTCAGTATCACAAGAAAAAGAACGAATGCTTGTTGGTTTGTTGGACATAAACAGTGCCCCGGGCTGTAAGCCAAGTTAGATGTGTTCCTTACTTGTATCTATATGGTAGCATTTTATATGAAACTTTTAAAAGCATGGCCCCTATAACTTCATGACAGAGTAGGTGGTGTTTAAAAGCAGCACCACTAAAGAGAAATTCCTATTTTCTATCCTATGTGTCTCAAGTGTTCAAGAGTTTCCATGTCCAGGAGCGCCTGGGTGGCTCAGTCAGTTAAGCATCTGACTTCGGGTCAGGTCATGATCTCACAGTTCATGGGTTCGAGCCCCACATCAGACTCTGTGCTGACAGCTAGCTCAGAGCCTGGAGCCTGTCTTTGGATACTGTGTCTCCCTCCCTCTCTCTCTGACCCTCCTGCTTTCTCTCTCTCTCTCTCTCTCAAAAAAAATAAAACATTAAAAAAAATTTAAAAAATGGTTCCAAGTCTAGCATCTGTGCTAACTCTTAGCTTCAATTTCTTCAATATGCTGGAACTCCAAGGACCCTCTGACTCTCCTTTCCTTACACATACCAAACAGAAGCTTCCATCTTGGCCCCTCCCCCTCCTTTCCCTTGTGTTACCTGCAGCACCCTGCCTCCCTGCTTGGCACTTCTCCCCCTGCAGTGGCTCCATTCCATTGAATAATTAGGCCAGCGGCTTCATCCCTTTCTCCTTAGGAACAACCCTCCATCATGATTGTGGATGTAGATTGGAGAAAGACAGAAGAGTTTGTGGATATCAGGGTGATCCTTTTTACATTTCTTTTATTATCACCATTTTACAATGGAGGAAACATTAGTGATCTACTGAGAACACACAGCAATGTTAATTTAGGCTACTTAGGAAATATTTAATTGACAAGGGAATAAATATTCTACACTCTGCATGGAAGTTTTTTCTCTTTTCTGGTTTCTGCCATGAGACTACATTACTAAAAATCCATCTATGTGTTTATTTACTTATGTGTTTATTCATTCATAGAGTCATTTCATCACTCATTCAACAATGACCTGACACTCACTAATGGCAAGGCCCTGTGCTGAAGCCTAGCAATATGAAGACACCTAAAATATAATCCGGAGAGCCACTCATGAGAACAAGAATGGTGGGAATATGGTTCGTGACACAAGAGGCTTGGAGGTAGCCCGGGAACACAAAGGAGGAGGTACTTCACCGTGGAGGCTTCTGGAGTTCTCTGGAGTAAGTGGTAAACTCAGATGCCTGTAGGGGCCAAGCAAGTGACAGATTCCCACGATGGGGCCTGAAGGAACTGTTCTGACGAAATCTGATGGAACAGTTTTGATTTGCGAGCATAATTCACTCAGGAAACCTGCTTGTAATCCAAAGCACTTGTATATCAAAGCGAATTTCCCCATGAGCAATACTGGAAACTCAGATGATTTGTTCTACAACCCCAAAATATTCATAAAAAATGATTACCATACTCTAATAGAATACACAATAATAAATACAAAATATAAAGAAAACTGTATAACCCTGCACTTACTTTTGAAAACTTTCATGGCTGGAGTGAGGGAGACCAGAGAGAGGAGGGTCCTTGTGTGGGATGACTTTCACTATCACTAACAGAGTCGCTATCTATTGACTTAATGGAATCTTTTTCTTTTCCTGCAACTTTAACAAGTAACCTAGCCAATGACACTTGCTTTTGTTTCCTTTTGAGGATTTCATGGGAAAGCTGACATTGCATTTACTGTCACCCACGATCCCTCAGCAAGAGAGCGAGAGAAGAACCATTGACTCAGTTGGGATCATGTGACATTTGCCATCATATACTATTCATATTGCAAGACATCATTCGTTTCTCAAGTTAAAATTTATTAGAGATGGTTGCTCGTCTTGTGGAACAATTGAAGAGCAAGTCACTCGCAACCCAAGGCTTTGCAGTTATAGAAGTGGGCTTAGCATTCTAGAAACTGGGAACATTATAAATAATGGTGGCTATATCCTGGGGTCCACCTTCAATGTGTAGCTCAACCTGGTTTATTTGCTTGTCTAATACAAGCCTCCTAGTCCAGTTCTTCCTTATTTCTCCTCAGATCAAGGGTAATAACCTATTTAGCCTCCCTGCTTCCACTCTGGCCCCCCCTCCCAGTCTTTCCTACATTCAGAAATCAGAGGGAAACAGAATGCATACATCAGTTCTGTATTCAACAACTTCCCGCTTCACTCAGAGTTAAAGCAAAAGCTGATGGTGTGAAAGTTACCATGCTGTGAACCACATTTCTTAGCTGAATAATAGCATACTTTAGGGGGCTTTAAAAAGTGTCAGAAGTTGGCCCTGAAGCCCTGAAATTCTGCATGATCCAAGATGGTGCCTAGGTTCGGCCTCTACATTCTCTCCCTCTCGCTTGGTTTGGTCAACTCAACCATTAGCTTTGCAGACAGACCTTCGCCGACACCCAAACTGAGCCCCACTCTCACGTGCTTTTGCGTCTTTGCTTTTTTTCATGGTACGCTTCATAATGCATGTAGGTAGGTACTGGCTCATATGCTTACAGCCACTCCCCCCAGACCAGCCCATGACGTCAGATATTTTTACTTTTTTTGTTTATCAGTCCATCCCCAGGGCCTATACAAGTACCTGGGGAACACAGGAGGCATTAAATCTATAAGCCTGAATATAGATGCAATGGCAATGTGGGTGGAGGCAGGATTTAACACATTTGAAGGAAGTGGATGGAGAGTGGCAACAGGAAACAGAAAACGATCCAGAAAACTGGAGGAGGCTTTGTGAAAAGAAAGGCGCTAGCATGTTTTCCCTAAGAAGATGGTGAACCTTAACTATTTTTTATTTTATTTTTAAATATTTATTTATTTATTTTCAGAGAGAGAGTAAGCATGAGCAGGGGAGGGCTAGAGAAAGAGAGGAAGAGAGAATCCCCAGCAGGCTCCATACTGTCAGTGCAGAGCCCTACATGGGGCTCTAACCCACAATCAGTGAGATCATGACCTGAGCTAAAATCAGGAGTCAGATGCTCAACCGACTGAGCCCCCCAGACTCCCCAAACTTTAATCATTTTAAACAAGAGGACTTCCAGCCAGATTTGTATTTTAGGAAGCTCACTCTACTGTATTTAGGGGCAGAATTAGTCCACAATAGGGTTAACATGACCGGAAATAGCTGCTAGGAAACTCTTGCGATCATAATGAGAAAGCTTGAACAAAGAAAGGACACATTTGAACATCACTCTAAGGAACAAAGTGGGAAACTGAGGCCTACATGGCTTTATGATACCTAATTTAGTGACAAACAGAACTATGAAGGATTGGTCACTTGTATTTTAGCCTTTGTTATTCACTGTTTTCTCTTTTGCAGAAGCTTTCCTTTGACTCCCAGGTGCGTTCTCTATTCCGGTTAAATACAATTAAGGCAAGCTTAAAAAAATACAAATTTAAGGGGTGCCTGGTGGGCTCAGTTGGTTAAGCATTCAACTTTAACTCAGGTCATAGTCTTGCGGTTCTTGGGTTCGAGCCCGGTGTGGGGCTTTATGCTGACAGCTCAGAGCCCAGAGCCTGCTTCGGATTCTGTGACTCCCTTTCTCTGCCCGTCTGCTGCTCATGCTGTCTCTCGCTCTCTAAAAAATAAACACTAAAAAATTTTAAAAACTACAAATTAAGACCCCTCTATAGCTCCTTTGGTGCTAGCGCTCTGTTTCCTATGCAAGGTGTGAGTGATCCTAATGTGTCTCTCCTTTTACATCGTTGCTTTATAGACTGTCCCACACATTTATCATCCTCATGTGAAAAAGTGCCTCATGATAGCTGTGTCTGTTCTAAATCTCTTCCATTTTCCATTTGTACACCATTGTCTTATAATCTATTCAAAGAACTAAGATGTGATCTTAGCACAACCTATAGTGATTAATGTTATTATTATTTTTCCCCCAAACAAATAAGCTCACAATCAATGAGAAAAGATTCATCTGCAAAAGAACCTCCAAGGAAACCTCAACCCCTTATTACCCTTCCACCTTCTGTAAACCTGTCCTCACCATGTCTGTAGAGTCCCTCCCCTCCTCCCCACATTCAACTCAATCTTACTTTGGTTAAAGAAGTAAATCTAATTAAAGGAGCCCGGGAAATGGAAACTGTTTCGCGACTTAAGGATGCGGGATCTGTGCTAGTTTCACCAGCGATTGGGCTTACGAGATGGAAAATTCCTTGGGCTGCTAGGCAAAGCACTTTCAATGTTGTTGAAACATCTGGTTTTCTTTGTGTTAAATCCTTTCCACGAGGTGGGTGAAGGTTTTTATTCTAATTGAATTTGTAGTTAATTCCAGATAAAGATGAGTCGCTTTTTGCTGATGCTGTTCAAATCAGAGGTCCCAACGCCCCTGCCCCTCCCCAAAACTCCTTTCTACTGGAAAGTGATCAAAAGAAGTGGTGGATACTTTGGTCTCAGTGAATCTCCGTTTGTTTATACGTTTAGGGCAGAAGGATAATTTCTGGCTCACACGATTCCTGACTTGGTCCTGTGAGTCCTGTGTGATAGAAATTGAAGGGAAGACTTCAGTGTCTTAAATGCAGTAATGGTCTTAAATTCTAACAGATTCGGCAAGGGCACAGGTGGGCTTTGATTTGAAGATGGCTTACCCCCTTCCTTGTGAATGTTTACCTGGTATTAGTTGAAGCCAAGTAATTGATTTATGCTCTTAGTCAAGCTTTCCAGTATTCGCTGCAAAATTTGTTAAACAAATTAATATGTGGATGAACAAAATAAATATAAAGCATCCAAATCACCCAGGGCCTTTTGCCATGCCACCTGATTGATAGATTTCTGCCTGTAACACTGGCCTTTGAAAGACAATGTTTTCCTTGAGTTCACATTTTGGATGTTATGAAATAAAGGAAGACTATTAAAGTACAATTAACTTGTTTTCTAGCCAACCCTGGGCGAATGAGCCCTCCCCTCCCTTCTTTCTCCTTCCTATAGAACTTTATTTTGGGACTGTAGAATAGAAACTAAAACCATGATCTAAAATCAAAAATCAGAAGAAGAAAAAAAAAAGAAAAAAGAAAAAAAATGGCTTTCCATAGCTTATCAGGTAGCCTGAAATCTATCACCATTCCCTTTTGGCCCACTTATCAAAGGCAATTTACCTTTTTTTTTTTTTTTTGGAGGTATTGGACCTAGAAGAAGGCACCCACTTCTCTAGAAGCAGAGTAGAGACGTCAGTCAAAAGCCATGGACACAGACTTTAAAGTAATTTTGGCATTTTCAAAGATAACTGATACTGATTAACTCTTCATAAGTCTTCCTGTTCTTAACACTCTTAGACACAAAGCCGGAAGGTTTACTCTTCTATAAGGGATCTGCACTGATTCTTGTAGCCAGGTTAGTTGTCTTCCATGTGGACCTTTTAAGATGCAGCATGGATATTTACCAATCGTTTCACTTTTTAAAATCCATTCACACTCTCTCCAAAGCCTTCTGGTGCTTATTTGAGCAATTCAAGGGCTAAAGGAACATGACTAATTCATTTCTAAAATTTGGTAGATACTCAATAAGTGATATCTTACTTAATAAACTCAAATAGTTATAGAAGAGGGAAAAATGTGTTTCTCTTTATTTGGCCAGAGTTGCAAGCCATTACATGCAATAATGAGAAATGTTGGCTAGGGTAGGTAAAATTAAATACAGTAGGTAAAGAAACTGCTATCTCAGAGTAAGAGTAGATTGATTTCAATTTTTCTCTGATATAAATTATACTGCAGTGAACATGCATGGAAAGAAATTTTTGAGTGCACCTTTCATTATATCTATAATGTTCATTTCATGGTCAAAGGATATAAGCTTTGCTTTTTCATATTCTTAATAACATTGCCTATTGTAATTAAATTTATTAATAATTGATAGATGAAAGTGATATCTCCCTTTTGTTTTGTTATATATAAATAAATATCAGTATTACACATATAAATATTATGTATGTGTATATAAACATATATAGTCTGGGAAGGATTATTGGCTCCAGTTTTTTACCTTCCCTGTACCCCTCATCTGCTATACATCTTTGCAATACATTTTTACAAAAGGTAGAATATACTCCCCTTCTTTGGCTTTTGCTATGTGACTTCCTTTTTGGCCAATGTGAAGTTAGAAGATAAAAGGAAGAAGGACTTGAAATGACATTTTGAAGTTAGTCATGCATCCTTGTTTTTTTTTTTTTTTAATTTTCTAATGTTTGTTCATTTTTGAGAGACAGAGAGAGGCAGCAAGGAAGTGGGGGAGGGGCAGAGAGAGAGGGAGACAGAATTTGAACCAGGCTCCAGGCTCTGAGCTGTCAGCACAGAGCCCAACTCAGGGCTCGTACTCATGAACCTTGAGATTGTGACCTGAGCCGAAGTCAGGCGCTTAACCGAATGAGCCACCCAGGTACCCCCATGCATCCTTGTTTATAAGCCATCGACATGACCTACCTGTCTGCTGGTCCTGGAAGAGAAGAGGTCCCAGACAGAGTAAATCAACTCTAGCAAACTTGTAACATGAAGCTGAACCATGCTACGGGACTCAGAAAGTCATGGCTGAAAAGTAAACGCTTAATTGTTGTATACCACTGAAAATCCAAGATGTGTTATGCCCCAGGAGTC
This sequence comes from Crocuta crocuta, assembly GCF_008692635.1. Lineage (NCBI taxonomy): Eukaryota > Metazoa > Chordata > Mammalia > Carnivora > Hyaenidae > Crocuta > Crocuta crocuta. The sequence continues at coordinate 1,405,283 of NW_027529641.1, read as the reverse complement.
AACTGCTATGTATATCTAACATGAACCTGTTACTCGCCACAGAGAACAGGAAGTAAGAGTGTAACATGACTGCTTATAATGCATTAAGAGAAAAAGGTACAATATAGAAATATTATTAATATAGATTAGTTGATTTGATTTGTAGAAAATAAAACCAATGAAGAATAGAAAATGGCATGTGAAAGGTACCTCTTTGATTGCCAATAAAGTTGAATATTTCATATTTTTCCTTTCTAAAATTTGCCTCAGTGTGAGGCATTCCAGGTCTTCTTTAGGTTGTTCGTCCTTCTTCACTTTGTAATTATTGTTATGTGTGACTGACACATATTAAATATTTTATATATTGGGTATGATAAATGTGCAAATATTTTTCCTAATCTGCTTAGGATTTTATATTTTGTTAAATAGAAATTCTTTAAATAGTAAATTAATAGTCTTTTATGCTTCACTGCATGTTTAGGAAATTTTTACATTTCCATTTTTACATTTAACCTTAATTGCCAGTGACTAATTTTGGTGTATAATGCAAGATAGGAAATTACCTCTCTTCTCCAACTTTGCCAAAAGTTTTCATTAACAATGTTTAATGAATTCAACATTCCCAGTTGATATGAAATGTTGCTGCTACTGCTGTGTAACAGGAATTGGGTGACTTGTTTTTTTTATTGTTGTGTAATCACAGCCAGCAATATTGCACCTTCATGATATGAAATGATATCAAGAAATATGTATGAAGTTACTTTCTGTAAGATTTTTTTAAAGTTTATTTATTCATTTTTGAGAAAGAGAAAGAGAGAGAGCATGCAAGTGGGGAGGGAGAGAGAAAGAAGGAGAGAATCCCAAGCAGGCTCCACACTGCCAGCACAGACCCAGATGTGGGTCTTGAACTCACAAACGATGAAATCATGACCTGAGCTGAAGTCAAAAGTCAGACACTTACCTGACTGAGCCACCCAGGTGCCCTGAAATTATATTCAATAAAAAAAGGAGATAACTTATGTCATAAAATCTGTCCTAATGTCTTATGTCCCTAATTCTGTAAAACCAATATACACACACATTCATATGTGTGGAAGATTAAAAAAAAAAAAAAAGGAAGATATTAGTGACCTCTAATTCTATGTGGATGAAAAGATAAGGGATGATTTTTATTTATTCTTCACTGTTTTCCGTGTTTTCTAAATTTTCTTAACTCGACATATAATACTTCTATACTCAGAAAGAAAAACCATTAATGAATATTTTTTTTTAAAGTTAAAACAAGACTCCAGTAACTCAACAAGTTCTATTAACTAGAACCTCACATTTATTTGCTTGTTTGTAGACTAGATAAAAGAAAAGACTTATTGTTGATTTAAAAAAAAGAAAAAAAACTAATTGGGCACCTGGGTGGCTCAGTCGGTTAAGTGTCAACTTCAGCTTGGGTTATGATCTTACAGTTTGTGAGTTTGAAACCTTTATCAGGCTCTGTGCTCTGTGCTAATGGCTCAAAACCGAAAGCCTGCCTTGGATTGTGTGTCCCTCTCTCTCTGCCTCCTCCTTGCTTGTGCTGTTTCTCTATGTCTCTCAAAAATACATTGAAAAAAACATTAAAAAACATTTAAAAAAACCCCTAATCATATGAAACTTGATTCAACTTGCCCTTAGCCAAAATATTTACATTTATGTTTATTTTATTTATTTAAATTTCCTTCCTTCTCTTTGAAAAGTCATCTCCTAGCTATCTTACTGCTATTCTTGGAAGAAGTCTATTTTATTTTTTACCTTAGGCTTATTTTTTTTAAATTTTTTAAATATTTTATTTATTTCTGAGAGAGAGAGAGAGCGAGCATGAGCAGGGTAGGGTCAGAGAGAGAGAGGGAGACACAGAATCTGAAGCAGGCTCCAGGCTCTGAAATGTCAGCACAGAGCCCAACGTGGGGCTCGAACCCAAGAACCATGAGATCATGACCTGAGGTGAATTCGGACGCTCAACCGACTGAGCCACCCAGGCACCCCTTACCTTAGGTTTAAATCATTCCCAGTATCACCTGAGACATGAGGCAAGACTACACATAGCTAGCTAGGGGGAATTTCACTCTTTGATTAGAGAAATAAATTTATTTTAATATTCTTATTTCCCTTCTAGAGAGGTTTTCTGTAGACGCATAGAGAGCTTCTACACTTGAAGAGAAGTTGAGCTCCATGGTTTTTGAGGGTCCATCCAGTGCCATAGTTGGATAACTCTTAAACTGTCCAGAGAAGGCATGGAGTGGGCCTGCAGCTTGGAGGCTCACTCTTTAGGGGTAGGGGACGCTCATGGAAAGATGTGTGGTGAAGAGTACTTGGTCCCAATGCTCCATTCCAGGTATACATCAGACCCATCTGAGGTTAGGAAGTAATAAGAAACAGGAATGAACTATGGCCTTTCCTGCCACACGTCAAAGTTAATTCTGTTTCAAATGAGTCTTAATTATGCCAGTGAAGTTTCGGGTTTAACAGACAGAACCTGTTCACTGAAACTATAACTTTTATTGTGAGGACGAAGAAAGATTTAAGATCAAGTTCACTTTAAATGTGATGAATGTCATCTGAAGCTACAATATTAATTGTTGAGGCAAGAAAACCTTACATCTCTCTTGTAGAGTGGTTGGCTCATTGTCATTCCATCAGTGAAGATACTTATGCCTGAGAAAACCCAAATCTCCAAGAAGGTATCAAGCTCTGTCTTTTTTGAACTTGCTGTACTCAATTCCTGTACTAATTTTTTTAAATGTATTCTTTTTTTTAATGTATTATTTATTTTTTTGAGACAGAGAGAGACAGAGCATGAGCGGGAAAGGGGTAGAGAGAGAGGGAGACAGAGAATCCAAAACAGGCTCACAAGCTCTGAGCTGCCAGCACAGAACCTGATGCGGGGCTTGAACCCATGAACCGTGAGATCATGACCTGAGCAGAAGTCAGATGCTCAACCAACTAAGCCACCCAGGCGCCCCCTTTTAATGTATTATTTTTGTGGAGGGTCTAAAACCTAGCAACCTTGTAAACAGTTGTTATTTTTATGACTATAAATCACTTGTTTGGGGCATCTAGGTGACTCTGTTAAGTGTCCAACTTTGGCTCAGATTCATGATCTCACAGTTCGTGAGTTTGATCCCCACGTCTGGCTCTGGGCTGACAGCTCAGAGCCTGGAGCCCATTTCAGATTCTGTGTCTCTCTCTGTCTCTGTCTTCTCTGTGTATCTCTCTCTCTCTCTCTCAAAAATAAATAAACATTTAAAAAAATCTAATAAAGGATAGGGAAAACATGTCCTGAATTTTTTTAAAAAATTAGTTTTGGGACACCTGGGTAGCTCAGTGGATTAAGTGTCTGACTTTAATTCAGGTCACGATCTCAGGGTTCATGAGTTAAAGCCCCATATCAGGCTTTGTGCTGTCTCCCTCTCTCTCTGCCCCTCCCCTGCTAGTGTGCTCATGCTTGCCAGTAAATATTTAACAACTTAAAAACAATTAAAAAATTTAAAAGTCGTATTGAAGTATAGCTGACATACAATGTTGTGTTGGTTACAGGTGTACAACACAGTGATTTAACATCTCTGTACATCATACAGTGCTTATCACAGTAGCTGTAACCACCACGTGTCACCTTACAACATTCCTGCAATATTCTGGACTACATTCTCCATGTTGTACTTTCTATCCCTGTGATTTATCTTATACCTGGAAGTTTGTACCTCTGAATCCCCTTCACCCATCCCACATCTAATCTGCATCTGGCAACCTCCAGTTTGATCTTTGCATGTGTTCATGTAGATTTCACATATAACTGAAATCATATGCTATTTGTCTTTTTCTGACTTATTGCATTTAGCGTATCCTATAGGTCCATTCATGTTGTCACAAATGGCAAGATTTCATTCATTTTTTTATGGCTAATTAGTATTCCCTTGTATATATACTACATCTTCTTTATCCATTCATCTATCACTAGACACCCAGGTTGCTTCCCTATCTTGGCTCTTGTAATACTGCAATAAACATAGAGTTGGATATATCTTTTCAAGTTGGTGTTTTTGCTTTCTTTGAGTAAATACCCAGTGGTGGAGTTGCTGAATTGTATGGTGTTTCCATTTTTAGTTTTTTGAGGAAACTGCCTACTGTTTTCCACAGTGATGGTACCATTTACATTCCCGCCAACAAGGCATGAGCGTTCCCTTCTCTCCACATCCTCACCAACCCTTATTTTTTCCCTTTTGGATATGAGTCCTTCTAATTGGCCTTAGGTGATATCTTGTTGTGGTTTTGATTTGCATTTCCCTGAAGATTAGTGATGTTTCATGTATCTGTTGGCCATTCTGTCTTCTTGGAAAAATACCTATTCAGGTCATCTGACCATTAGTTAATCAGATTATATATAGATATAGATATAGATATAGATATAGATATAGATATAGATATAGATATTTGAATGTTGAGTTGGATGAGCTTATTTATTTTAGATATTAGCCTCTTATCACACATACCATTTGCAATATCTTCTCCCATTTAATAAGTTTCATTTTTGTTCATTGATGGTGTTCGTTGTCACGTGAAACCTTCTGAGTCTGGTTTAGCCCCCATAGTGTATTTTTGCTTTTGTTTCCCTTGACTGAAGAAACATATCCAGATAAATGTTTGTAAGGCTGATGTTAAAGAGCTTATTGCCTATGTCTTGATTACTCTCTTGATTACTATAGCTTTATAGTAAGTCTTTATAGTAGGTAAGGTATATACTGTGTCAGGTAATATTAGTTCTCCAACTTTCTTCAGTATTGTTTTGGCTATTCTGAGTCTTTGCCATCCCATATAACTTTATTCAGTTTGTCAATATCCACAAATAACTCACTGTGATTTTAGTTAAAATTACATAGAATCTATAGATCAATTTGGGAGGAATTAGAATTGTGACAATATCTAGTCTTCTTATCTATAAATATGAAATATGTCAACATTTATTTAGTTCTTTGATTTCATTCATCAACATTTTATAGTTTTCCTCATATACCTATTATACATATTTTGTTACATTTGTACCTAAGTATTTCGTGGGGGGGGTACTAAATATTATCGATACTGCCTTTTTAGTTCTAATTCCAGTGTTCATATTTTGTATATAGGAAAACAGTTGGTTTTTGTATCAGGCAAAATTGCTATAATTGCTTTATTAGTTCCACGAGGGGTTTTTCATTTGTTTTTGTTGATTCTTTTGGATTTTCTACATAGGCAATAATATCATTAGTGAAAAAGGTAGTTTTATGTCTCCTTTCCCAATCCGTTTGTTTTCATTTCCTTTTCTTGCTTTATTGCATTAGCAAAGACTTCCCATATGATGTCAAAAAGGAGGGATGAGTCTTATATCTAATCTTAGTGGAAAAGCTTTGAGTTTCTCACCATTAAGTATGATTAGCTATAGATTTCTTTTGTCGATAATCTTATTAAGTTGAGAATATTTCCTTCCATTTCTATTTTACTTAGACTTCTTATCGTGAATATATGTTGCATTTTGTCATGCTCTTTCTATATTGATATAACCATGTGATTTTCTTTTTAATCTGTTGATGTGAATGAATGAGTTTTGTATATCTGGGATAAATCCTATTTGGTTGTGATGTAAACTCTTTTCTTAATTTTTAATGTTTACTTACTTATTTTGAAAGAGAGAATGGGGGAGTAACAGAGAGAGAGAGAGAATAGAGGGAGACTGAGAATTCCCAAGCAGGCTCTGGACTGTAAGCATGGAGCCCTACATGAGGCTTGAACTCACAAACTGTGAGATCATGACCTGAGCCGAATCAAGAGTTAGATGCTCAGCTGAGTGAGCCACCCAGGTGCCCCTCTTTTTATACTTTTTAAATTTCAATTTGATGATGTTTTATTAGGGACTTCTGCATCTGTGTTCATGGGAAATATTGGTCTGTAATTTTTTTTTCTTATAATTTTTTCCCTAGTTTTGGTACTAGGACAGTACTAGCCTCTAGATGAGTTAAGAAGTGTTAACTCTTCTATCTTCTGCAAAGATTGTAAAGAATTGGTGTAACATCTTCCTAAAATGTTTGGTGCAATTCACCAGGGAACCCATCTGGACCTTGTGTTTTCTGCTTGGGAAGGCTATTAATTATTAATTATTGATTCAATTTTTTCAGTAAGTCCAGGTCTACTCAGATAACCTATTTCTTCTTGAGTGAATTTTGGCAGAATATGTCTTTCAAGGAATTGATGTATTTTTTCTAGATTATCAAACCACTGTGTTTTGATTCCCATAATCAGTACATTTATTACGTTAATATTTTAATTTAGGAGAACTCTGCTGAAAAGAAAAATTATAAAACATGGCTTGGATAAATATGCTGTTCTCATGCAGTTATTTAGATTAGATGATTATCATATTGAAAAGAGAGGAACAAGAGAAAATGGGAAATGAAACTGTTTACAATGATGCATTGTGGTAAAAATTCAGAGGTAAATTCAACAAGGCTGAGCTTGGGGTGACTAGGAAAACAGAAAGTCACTGGACGCCTATCTATCTAAAGTACCAGGCGATTGGAAAGGAGAAAGCACTAAGGGGATTGCTCTAGAAAGTACTGAGGTCAGACTTCGCTTTTGCAGATTCTATAGTAGCAAGAAAATGGACTTTTTGAAATTAGAATGGGTTTCACTGTGTGGTCTTGAGCAAGTTATAACTTCTCTGAGCCTTTGTTTCCTTGTGGGCATATTAATAACATTAGAGATATCAAGGGCTTGATGAGAAGAAATTCACAGAAGACACTGTGGTAAGTGGTATCCTAGGTTTGATATTGTAAATGCCATTCAGTAGTGTGTTGATGGAATATTCATCTATGAAATGAAACAAGAGAGGACAAAGGAAATTTGTGTGGATTAATAGTGACCCACTTGAAACAAAATTCCATTCGCTTGTCTTCTGAGTTTTATTTTCCAAAATTAGGAAGACGAAGCCTCTGTCATATTTAAATCCTCATGACATACTTTGCATGAGACAGATTGTAAACTTGCAACTCACTTACCAAATTATTATCTGGAGGGAGAGTTTGTCCTAACTGCCTGTATTTCTCATTGGATAACTGAAAGCCTCCCTTCTTTCTCTTTGATGTGGTTAATTCTCGAAAGCCATTGGTGATTTAGGAATCTTTCTGAAAAAAAGCACTCCTTGAGTGAAAGAAAAAAATGCAGCAGTAATGTTTTTAAATACCCCCTAGCCCCTTAGACTTAAGGGACCACAACAACAGGGATAAAATTATTCAAAGAAAAAAATAAGTAAGAATTTTCAAACTTTTTTTTTTTATATGAAGCCACATGGTAACGGATCATTGATGTTTTCTCAATGAGCACCGCTAGGGGTAAATAAGCGGAAATAGATAATACAGAGCTGCCTAAATTCAACCTAACATTGAATTTAGCAGCAAATACCGGGAAGTTAAAAAACTCCAGGCAGTCATTTCTTAATCTTTACAGATATCTATTCCTTTAAGAGGCCTTGCTTATGTTATTTCTGATTTAAAAAAAACAGTTAGTGTTTTTCTTTTGAAATAATTAAAGGGAAAGGAAGTCTAAAGAGAGACTGAGTGACATCCAATATTCCCTAATACCCTGTTGTTGCTTTAGGTGATTGGTATACTTAATTAAGGAGGGTCCTGGGTCTGTCATCGACCAGGGCCTGACCTGGGGGTGGGAAGGAGTGAGCTGTAACCTGACCGAGCCCAGGTGTGTGCCTGCAGGTCACACTCTGGGAAAACATGTGGCCCCAACAAGCCTTTCCCAAGTCTGGCCACGCCGTTAACTGTTTCAGGTCTTCTCAAATGTCCAAATTCTCTCATGCTTTAGCCCAGGTCAGCATGCATTTCTCTCAATTATGATTTTCACGTTGGAAAAGGAAGTGCACAAGGTTAAGAGGCTTGTTTAAAACTGTAAAGTCTGTGGCAAAGAACAGAACTCATCTCTTCTGACTGCTAGTCGCTGTTCTGTATGTGACAACAGAGTGCCCCTCAAGTAGACTCACACCAATCCACAAATGCCAGTTATTTAAGGAATGTTTTCTTCTTCTAGTGCATAGTGTTATTTTTTTTAAATTATTTGTTTAATGTTTATTTATTTTTCAGAGAGAGAGATAGAGTGAGCGAGAGGGGAGGGCCAGAGAGAGTGAGACACAGAATCTGAAACAGGCTCCAGGCTCTGAGCTGTCAGCACAGAGCCCCATGTGGGGATCAAACCTACCAACTGTGAGATTATGACCAGAGCCAAAGTCGAAGGCTTAACCGACTGAGCCACCCAGGCATCCCAATTTTTTTCTTCCTTCCTTCTTTGCCCCTTCCCTCCTTCCTTTCTTCTCTCTATCATTCTCTCTCTTCCTTTTTCTTCCATCTCTTTCTTTCCCTCTTTCTTTCATTCTCCCTCCTTTCTTACTTTCTCTCTTCTTCCTTTGTTCCTTTTCTTTTCTTTTCTCCTTCCTTCCTTCCTTCCTTCCTCCCTTCCCTTCCCTCCTCTTTCTTTCTTTCTTTCTTTCTTTCTTTCTTTCTTTCTTTCTTTCTTTCTTTCTTTCTTTCTTTCTTTCTTTCTTTCTTTCTTTCTTTCTTTCTCCCTCCTTCCCTTCCCACCCTCCTCTCTCCCTCCCTTCCTTCCTTTTCTTCTTTCCTTCCTCTCTTTCTCTCTTCCTCTCTCTCGATCTTCTGCTCATCTCTCTGTCTACTTGTCTGTATCATAGGTTAAAAAGTCTTTGTTTATACCATGCTCCAGAAGACTTGGACCTTGTGTATCTAACATGTTTTCCATGTTTTTCTCTCTGTAAATTTCCCTATCTCATAAGAGGTATTTATCCATAGAAAGACTGTGGGTAGATGGGGGAAAGCTCCTAAACACTGTACACAAATAGCTTAGTGGGAGAATGAATTAAAGTACCCTCCCTATGGATATTTTTATTGTAAATTGTCCATGAGCTACAATGTATATTTACAGACAAAAAGTATTAAAAAAATAAATTATCTTACTTGACATCCAAATAAATGATCTTAGTTGCCGTTTTGAATAAACATCTGCACCTAGTTATTTAAGTGGCTTATATTTCATTTCCTTTTTTTTTGTAATTCTGTTTATGAAAAGCATTCTAAAACTGATAACACATTTAAATTTATAGAGTCAACTGAACTTATATCGAAGGCTATCTTCATTGTGAGGATATATAACATAATTCTTCTGCACTTTGCACCTTTTTAAATCCATGGACCAAATGGATTGACATCCTTTCAAAATATCATGTGAATATCCATTTCAGAGTCATTCAAGTACAGGTACCTATTTGGGTCAATCTTACTTGAACTCCAATGTACTGCCGTAAGGCACATAAGGTTGCTAGCACAACCAAGCAAAACCATTTTATGCTGTGGTCAGATGTTCTCATTTCTGTTAGTTGGGAACAGTGTGTGTGTGTGTGTGTGTGTGTGTGTGTGTGTGTGTGTGTGTGTAGTAGACTGAATGTCCACATTTATGTCATAAGTCTTAAATCACAAATTCACTTGATATATGATATTTGGGCAGATTAATTAATCCTTAAGAGCCTTAATTCAGGGGCACCTGGGTGGCTCAGTTGGTTAAGTGTCTGAATCTTGATTTCAGCTCAGGTCATGATCTCACGGCTCAAGAGATCAAGCCCCAAGTTGGGCTCTGCACTGATAGCGTGGAACCTGCTTGGGATTCTCTTTCTCCTTCTCTCTGCCCTCCACTCACTCGTACATGTTCTCTCTTTCCCTCTCTCTCTCTCAAGCATAAATAAATAAATTTAAGCCTCATTTCATATGTAAAGTAGGAGTTAAAATAAGCACTCAACAAAATTGCTAATCATAGTGAATGCTCACAAAGTAAATGATCCAATTTAGCACATACTATCGGTAGATGTTCAGTTAATAAATTCCTGGCCCTTCTCTTTTCTTATGTCAGAATAGCTGCTGCTGTTCACCTTCTGAAGCTCCGATCTCATCATCTCTCCCACTGTTCTCTTTCTTCACACTGCCTTTCTTTTATCTTTCCTCCTTTTCGTGTTGATGTTTACTCCCTTTCTTCCTCCCTTTCTACAGAAAGTAGGAGCTGATTGGAGTGTTCTGCTTCTTCTGACCAGTGAACTGATTAATTGTCATACTGAACCCAACACTTTACCCAAGCTGCTAGTTCAAAGCTCTTTTTAATGGAGTTTCTTGAGGGGCTGGTACTCTAAAGAAAACCCTTGGAGAAATACTGGATAGATAAATGAGGGTGCAGACCTCAAGCATTATCATCTGACACAGTAGTATAGTTCTAGAGTCAATTAAATAATAGACCATTTTGGGGCATCTGGGAGGCTCAGTTGGTGAAGCGCCCAACTCCTGCTCAGGTCATAATCTCACAGTTCATGAGTTTGACCCCAGCATCAGGGTCTGTGCTGACAGCCTGGAACCTGGAACCTGCTTTAGATTCTGTGTGTATGTCTCTCTCTGCCCTTCCCCTGCTCAAACTCTGTCTCTCTCTCTCTCTCTCTCTGAAAAATAGACATTAAAAAATTATTTAAAAAAATACATATGTAGATAAACAAATCATAAAAGTCATTTGAAGCATTTTTATAGGATTCAAGTTAGATTGGGAGGTTACTTCCCATTCTCTAGGTTAATAATGATAAATGCACATATGTCCTGCACAATGTTAATTGCTCCCAAGATTCAAACCAAGATGTTTTTTCTTTAAAAATTTTTTAATGTTTATTTACTTTTGAGAGAGAAAGGGAGATAGAATGGCAGTGGGGAAGCAGCAGAGAAAGAGGGAGACACAGAATCCAAAGCAGGCTCCAGGTTCTGAGCTATCAGCACAGAGCCCAACATGGGGCTCAAACCCACGAACTATGAGATCAAGACCTGATCTGAAGTCAGAAGCTTAACCGACTGAGCCATCCTGGGTGCCCCCAAATTGAGATGCTTTTCAATGAAGTTTTAGAAAGTTTTAGAGTTATTATTACTATTTTGTAAGATTGCCTCTTTGGGCTATATAGCACATCTTCAATTTGTCTTCTCATGTAGCTACTATGTTCAAATCAAGTCAGACAAGCTGGATTCCAAACACCATTCAAAACAAAAAATTTCCAGAAATGTACTTTCCATCATATCCTGAAATGATGTGGCCTTGGCTCTGGAATGTGACCACTCCCAATGAGGTAGCTAGGCACAATGGTGTGCATTCCATTGCCATGCACAAACCACTACTTATTTGAGAGCTATGCCATCAGCATGTTGTTACTTCTGCAGTAAACTTCCAAAACTTCAATAACATTCATTTTGATAACTCCACAATTTTTATCTAAAATTCTGAAATGTATGTTCAATTTAATGCACATATGTCTTTAACTCTGTTGGGAAGCAAGACACAGACAGGGCAGTTGTTTTTCTACTTTATTTATTTATTTAATTTATGTTTAAATTTATTTTTGAGAGAGAGAGACAGCACGAGCAGAAGAGGGACAGAAAGAGGGGGAGACACAGAATCCAAAGACAGGCCCCAGGCTCTGAGCTATCAGCACAGAGCCCTACATGGGGCTCGAACCCAGGAACCGTGAGATCATGACCTGAGCTGAAGTTGGACACTTAACTGACTGAGCCACCCAGGCATCCCAAGTTTTTCTACTTTAAATAAATACAAATATATAAAGGAGTAGATTAGATTAGATTAGATGACATCATAGACTCTGTACTTGCTTGATCTAAAAGCCCCAAATTCCACAGCATTGAAAAAGCCTTCCCAATCAGATCAGAGACTAAAAAAGAATATTTGAAAGTGAGCTTCAGAAGGAAAGAAGGCAGGCAGGTAGGCAGGTGGACAGAAGGAAGGAAGGAAGGAGGGAAGGAAGGAAGGAGGGAAGGAAGGAAAATCAGCACTATTTGGAGAAATGCCCCTTTACATGATACCAAAGCAATAAACTGCTCCTTTTTATCTAGGGAGACAGATTATTAAAACAAGCAATGTGTTTATCTTTCTAAAAAATTAATAGCTAGTATTCTAGAATTTTTTTAAAAAAAATTTAAGGTTTATTTATTCATTTTTGAGTGAGAGAGAGACAGAGCATAGGGGAGGAGCAGAGAGAGGGGAGGACACAGAATCCAAATCAGGCTCCAAGCTCCAAGCTGTCAGCACAGAGCTCTAAGTGGGGCTCAAACCCACAAATGGCAAGATCGTGACCTAAGCCAGAATTGGATGCTTAACTGACAGAGCCATCCAGGCACCCTAATAGTGAGTACTCTAAACCGTAGTAGACATCATTTGCTTTTGCCTGTCAACCATTTATTTCCTATTTGTCTGGTAACAGCACCTTGAGTTTTTTTTTTTAAGAAATGTCCAGCTATACTGCATACAGTACAAGAGTAACAAAGGATAGTGTGTTTTTTCTTGCCTGAAGAGTGGGCAGTGTTTATACTAGTAAGATTCTCTGCCCCAGGAATTTGAATCTTAGCATAGAGAATCTGTATAGAAAGAGAGAGGTGGATTCTTCTCCAGGAAGTACCATAAAGAGACTGTTCATCAGTTCTCAGCTCATTGATTGACACATCATAGGTGACCCTCCCTACTTTGCTTTGATGGCATTTCAAGAAACTAGTTATTGAATCTATTGGGTCATCCATATGCCCCAGTTCTGTCATCTCAAATGAATCATGACTGTATCAACCAATCAAATGCATAGCCCCTTCCTGCCTTTGTTTTACCTTCTGCGCCTTGCCCTGTAACTACTACCTGGGAGCCCCTACCCTACAGGATATTCACTAAATACCTCAAAGTCTCTAGACTGATGAAATTTGCCACTTCCATGTTACTCTTGACCATTGAAAATAATCATTTAGTCGTTTTCTTAAGATTTTTATCTGGTAAATAAGAATATGTCAGTAGAACACACACACTCCCCCTCCATAAATGCTACATAATTGTCAGTTTACAGAATACAAAGCCAAATTGGCAGGAGGTAGAGGAAGTTTGAAGATTAGGTTCAGTGAAAACATTTTCCGACCCCTGACCTCAGAAGTGAAACTAGAAATAAAAATTAAGAGAATAAGTTAAGGTATGGAGCAGAAGATTGCCAAACTATAGCTTGCAGGCCAAATCCAACCACGCCCATCCCTTTCCCTGCTGAATGCAGTAACTGTGGCTCTATAATGGTGGGATTGAGTGATGGCGACAGAGACCACATGGTTGGAAAAGTCAAAACTGTTTACTATCTAGCCTTACAAAAAGTTTGCAAACACCTGGATTTAACCACATTGTTGAAAGGGTACTGTCTGAAGATTTTTGGAAAAATACTATGCAGTATCCACCCCTATTTTTGAGATTTCCAAAGAGAATAGCATTTGGAAAATCTGGTTATATAAAAGCTTCATTTCTACCATCTATAAGGCTATTATACTTTGGGTCATTTACCATCTCTGAGTCTCCATTTCCTCCCTGTAAACCTAAAATTTCAATCACACCTATTTCTCAGATGTACAAGCGTTAGAAGTATGCCCTAGAATATATGAATATCATCTATGATGTTAAAACAGTCTTAATTTTAATGAAGAACACTCAAATGTAATTCCACTCTTCCCCAAATATATACTGTCTTTCCCAGAGGCAATCACTTCTGCCTATTTTTGTGAAAATTCTAGAAGTTCTTGCCTTCAAATTATTAAATAAGATGCTATTTCTATTTCTATTTTTTCATTTAGCTATAGAATTCACATTATGATAGATCAAGATTTCATGTGTCCAACTTAGCTTATATGTCTGCAATTCTATTTAATATAATTAAACCTCTATATCTTTTTCGAGCTACTTCTTCCTTTTACCTTTCAATATCTGTCAGATCTAATATTATTTCTAATTTATTAATATTAATAATATAATTCTATTATATTCTGAAATCATTTCAGACTATTTTTCCAAGTGGAAAGCTTTTTCAGAGGGTATGAATTAACTTGAATATATACATTTATATGTCATAAGATCGTCAGCTGGTTACTTATTATATTTAATTTAGTAAATTCGTGATAGCAGAATCTACGAAAGTCTATCATATAGGCATATTATTAATTTAGAAAAAAATTCCTGCTTTTGTGTTTCTGTGGCACAATTTTTTTTCAAAAGCCTGTTTCAGAATCATCTTTACTTCTATCTTGTTTCAGATGTAGATATTTTTTGAATCCATACAATGCTGTTGCTGTAATTTTATCCTGAACTGCAAATTACCACGTCCTTTCTTTTGTTTAATCAAGAAAATTCCTGCTCTCCATAATGCAACCAAGGTTTATTGCTTTTAAAATGATCTTTGAGGGCATCTGGTGGTTCAGTCAGTTAAGTGTCCAACTCGTGATTTTGGTTCAGGTCATGATCTCACTCACAGTCGTGGGGTCAAGTCCCGCTTTGGGCTCTGGTCTGAGAGCACTGGGCCTGTCTGGGATTCTCTCTCTCCTCTCTCCCTCTCTGCCCCCACCCCCACTTGGACATACTCTCTCTTTCAAAAATAAACAAACATTAAAACTAACTAACTAAATAAATAAATAAAATAATCTTTAAAATGGATCTTTGCAGCAACTTTCATCACTTACAAGTGTATGAGGTCTAGGAATAATGACTACAGATGTGTGAAATTT
>NW_027529641.1:1366338-1390592 GCF_008692635.1 Crocuta crocuta | reverse complement strand
TTCATATAATAATAATAATAATAATAATAATAATAATAATAATAATAATAATAATGAGAGAGACAGGGTGGCTCAGTCAGTTAAGTATCCTACTCTTTATCTCAGCTCAGGTCATGATCTAATGGTTTGTGAGTTTGAGCTCCACATTGGGTTTTGCACTGACAGCACAGAGCCTCCTTAGGATTCTCACTTTCCATCTCTCTGTCCCTCCCCCACCCCCATGCTCTCTTGCATGCACTCTCTCTCTCTCTCTCTGTCTCTCAAAATAAAAAAAAATAGTAATAATGGTTCTCCTTCTTCCTTTCCTCTTCCTCTTCTCCTCCCCGTCCCTTCTCCTTCTATCTTTTCAGATGGCCTACTGTCCCCATGGTGGAAACTTTTAAGATCATCTAGTTTCTTCTTTGATTTTCTATAATTTCATGTTCAAATGTGAAGGTTTTCCTTCATTTTCATTCCTTGTGCTTGGCACTTGACAAGCTCTTTCATTTTGAAACTGCATGTCTCCCTGAAGTCTGTAAAGTTTCTGCTTGGACTGACTTGATCATATACCCCCACCTCATTTGCTCTGTTCTCTCTGATGCAACTGTTGATCAGACATTGCACTTTGGGAGTGAACTCTCCTGTTATCTTTTCTCTTCGCTGCACGTTCTGAGGTATATGTTTATCTTTATTTCTCAGCTCTTTTTGCTCTCTTTTTTCCCCTCTGCAATCTTATCTCAAACTCCTAGAAACCCTTCTGGTTCAACAACAGTTCACGTTTCATGGCAGTCTCTTCTTGTTTCATGAATACAATATCTTCCCACTTTTCTCCAAGATAATTATTAGAGATTTTCTCGCTATTCCTCTTCCTCCCCTTATTGGAGTCCACTTTTAATTATGTTTGCTTCTGTTTTTCCTTTTTTAAAATCTTTTTCTCTTCATGCTGAAATATTCCTCAACTTCCTGGAGATGCCGATCTGTCCCTCTTCAAGAATGAAAAGGAATACGTTTGATGTGAATCTCTGAGCATACAGGTTTGGCTTGAGTTTCTGATTTAGGGTCATGGGCAAAGACCCATGGAGGCTACAAGAAAAACAGATTTCTTCTATAGACCTAAACCTTCACCAGCTCCCAAGTGTACCCTGGACAGTTATATCCCTTTGGAGAATGACAGTGTGATTTTATTTTCCACCTGGAGTAAACATCAGATTGCTATTATGCCTTCTGGGGTGGAGGGAGAAGCTCGCTCTTGATTGTTACACAATTTCTCCCATTCAGGCTCATTTCTTCCTTCCACTCTAATACCAGAAACTCCCTGGAGCCTGCCAGCCAATCCAGCAGCTCCCCAACATTATCCTCCCCACACCCCCATTCGGGGCCACGTCTTCACTGATGGCTTCATAATGCAACATTGCCCGGTGCTTTCTGTTTCCAGAGATGTGCAAAATCTCTGATTCTCTGATGGCCCAGAGTTTTGTAGATGTATATCTAGTTTTATTCCTTACCATCCTTGGGTGTCATGTATTGGGTGTTTGGGAAGCAGAAGAAGAAAATTCATATGGCCAGTGGTCTATCTGAAACTGGATTTCAACTTTCGCTCCATAAACCTTCAGGTGTCACTTTATGTTACAGTCATTTCCTTTCCATGAACAGTAAGTTCCCAAGTTACACTGGAAATACAGGGAATAGATGCCAGATCTCACCTCCTTTGAGAGTTTAGCTGTGTTAAAGCACCCGGGTGGCTCAGTTGGTTAGGCGTTGGACTTTTTAAAAAAATTTATTTATTTGGTTTGAGAGAGAGAGAAAGAAAGAGAGAGGGAGAAGGGGGAGGGCGGTGGGAGGCAGGGAGGCAGAGAGAGGGTCCCAAGCAGGCTCTGTGCTGTCCACACAAAGCCCAACACCGGGGCTCAAACTCACGACCTGTGAGAAGGTACCCAACTCTTGATTTCAGCTCAGGTCATGATCTCACGGTTCTTAATATCGAGCTCCTCATTGGGCCTGATTGGGATTCTCTCTCTCCCTTTCCCTGTGCCCCTCCTCAGTGCTGTCTTTCCCTCTCTCAAAATAAATAAATAAACTTAAAAAATTTTTTAGCTGTGTTAACCTTGGTCCACACAGCAATCACCTCTCCCGCTGGCCAATCACATTTCTGGCCATTGTGCTTTCTAGAAATCGTTATTGAGAGAAGACATTTCAGTTTTTTTCTTCTTCTCACACTGTCCACATCTCTTAAGCCTCTTTCTTGTCTGCTCCGAAAGGTGTTTTCATTGCCATCTTTAGAGCCCAATTTTGATCTATACTATGTTTAGAAGAGTCCTGCCCCCCCACCCCCGCAGTGAAGAAATGGGTGTGGCCTATGTCTGCTAATATAACAAAGCTGCCTGTATTCTGTGTCAATGGCGAGTGCTCTCTGGTCAATAAAGGGTAAAGGGAACTTGTCCTGGAGTACCAAGACAGCTGGCCAGGTACCCTCTTCTGAATTCATTTTTAACAGCAGCTGTGGCATATTGCTGGGCTCTGGGTTTTCCTGTATTCCCTCTGCATCTGGCTTGGCCCCTCCCGGCATTCTATGATATTGAAAGCGCCTTCTTGTTCTTTCTCTTTCTGCTTTCTTTTCTTTTCCTCCTCCTTCCCCCAACACACTGCTTTGTGAATATCAAAAAACAAAAAAAAAAAAAAAAAAAAAGCAGCGTAGGCTTGCTGCATAGGGAGCTCTACTACAGAGTCAGACTCAAATTTTTCTCTTCTTTCCTTCCTCCTTCTTTCCCTGCCTTTTCCTGCTCCCTTTCTCCTCCACCTCCAGTCTTTTGTCTCTGCGTCTTCCTCCTCCACCTTTGAAAGGCACGTCTTCATGTGTCAAGGCCTCACAAAAAGCTGCCAGGTTTCTGAGAAGCAGTTTGAATTCTCAACCCGCACAGCTGTAATCTGATGTTATCTGGACCAGCCAGAGTGGATGGGCCGGGAGCCAGTGAGTTGTGGAACAAATAGGTGTTGAAAACACTCACCTCCGCAGTTTAAACAAGTTATCAAAGGGGGTGGGAATGAATGCCAGGCGGCTCCGCAGAAGAAAGACCGGGAAGACGTTAGGAAGACCCTGTGCTTCTCAAAGAGACAAAGCTCTCCCTTTGGTGGACAGTGACTCCAGACTGGAAATCTCTCTGGAAACATTTAGGGCTTTTTCTTCCTGATGTTGGGCACTTGCATGCTGGGTCACTATGGATTTGAGAGGTGTGGTTAGTAACTTGAAGGCCAGACGGGGTTGAGATGATGCCAGTCCAAAGGACTCCTGGCCCGGACACCTCTTTGGTAACTGTTTCAGCTTTCTGGGCACGCTGTGCCCTGGGGCACTGAACTAGGTACTGTTACAGATAAACAAAACCTGATACCAGCGAAAGTAGTAAGAACAGGTTTTAATCAGTAATATGCTACTGTGAGCGGACAGAGTCCAGTAGGAATTGAACTCAACTTCATTTTGTACAGAGATAATCGGCATTTTAAAGGGACAACGATGATTAGAAGGGGATGCGTGGAGCTTCAGATCAGGGAAGTGAAAGACTCAAAAAGCAGGAAGTGGGGCTGGTCCATGTGAAACCCACCAATAAGTGCTAATTGGCACTTATTGAAGTTATGCCCCAACCTCCCAGAGAGGCTGGGGGACAGGGACCCCATCCTTGGGTGGTGTCTAGAACAAACAGAACATTCCCCTGGCAATCTTGAGTTTTCTCAGGCAGGCACTTTAAGGAGGCTGGGGCCATCCTAGGGATGTGGCTTTGAGCTGGAGAAGCTATGTTTGTGTTCTGTTCAATTCTATATACACCAAGATTGGAGCCTAGTGGAGAAAGAGCTCAGAGGAGCCTGGCTAAAGTTAGGTCACAGACAGAGTCACTGTCAGTATATCAAGCATCTGGTCTGGTGACCTTAATCAATTAGAGCTAAGTGGTGGGATTCTGGCTCCAAATTTTAGGCTATAGATGAATAAAGGAAAATAACAAAAATCAACTTTGAGTTTTCGGGTTTTATTTATTTTTAATAGTTTATTATCAAGTTGGTTTCCATATAACACCCAGTGCTCATCCCCACAAGTGCCCTCCTCCGTGCCCATCAGTGATGCTGGCTTTAAAAGTAGGGGTGGTAAATACATAGTTGGTCACTGGGGAGAATTTTGGAGAGCGACTTCAGTTCAAACCATGAGGAAAAGGGGAAAACTCCACTTAAAGCAAATACGCTTTTTTTTTTTAATATTTATTTATTTTTGAGAAACAGGGAGAGACAGAGCACAAATAGGGGAGGGACCGAGAGAGAGGGAGACACAGAATCCGAAGCAGGCTCCAGGCTCTGAGCTGTCAGCACAGAGCCTGACGAGGGGCTGGGGCCCACAAACTGTGAGATCATGACCCGAGCCAAAGTTGGACCCTGAACCGACTGAGCCACTCAGGTGCCCCAGAAGGCAAATATGCTTTATTGATGTGTAATCCACTTATCATGCACAGGCTTTGCCACAGGACAGGTATTCTCATTTGTCAAAACAAACAAACAAAAAAGCCCCCTAAAAACAAAATCCGACCCAGTGCCCTCAGGTGTAAGAATCCTGAGGGGATGAACCCCCAGAGGAAAATAGGTTTGGACAGAAAATAGAGGTGAGATCTGGGCGTTGTTTCAAGCCCTAGGTATTTATTATTCTTACAAAAGAGTCTGCAGTCTAGAGACTGACGTTTTATATTTCCATATGCTTGAAGATTTTTGAGTGCTAGTGAGGATGCCTGTAGAAAATGCAGGTCACATTGGCTATTCAGATGCTACTTGCCGGGCCATGCTTTTGAAACCTCGTTTCTATTTTTTGCGAGCTAAAATTTTGCAGGTGGTAAGGTGGTAGGTGCAAATATCACAATGTGAATATGAGCCAATTAACTAACAACCACATTTTATGAGGTTGCAACCACCTAATTGTTTTGTGTCTGCAGCTAATTATTTCTGGGAGATATTTCTGCATATGGAGAAGGAGTCGGTTATTATAATTGAGTGTACTGCAAAACAAAAGTTGTGCTGTAAGTACATCAAGGGCAGGGAGATCACATCTTCTCTATGTTTTATAAACTTCCATAAATCACTTCGGGCCCACTGATTCTAAATGAATATGAACTGCTAATGGCAACATGATTCTGAAGTTTGGAAAACACATCAGGTAGCTGGCTGCAGTGAATAATATCCAAGGTATAAAATCTCAGCAGAATTCTGTTGTTGTTAACTCATCCACTCCTCTTCTTATGGACTCATAGAATGCTTGAGCTGGAAAGAAACATGGAGGTCATCTATTCCCATAACTTTTTCTTAAAATTTGGAAATGATGGCGCAGATAGATTCTGTGACCCAGCTGAGACTTGTGATGTTGTCAGCCTTAACCCCCAGGTACCCAAGTACACAATGTATAAAGCAGTGCCTCCCCATCGACACACCCAATACTCACCCCATTACTTTAAAAAATTTTAATGTTTATTTATTTTTGAGACAGAGAGAGACAGAGTGTGAGCAGGGGCGGGGCAGAGAGAGAGGGAGACACAGAATCTGAAACAGACTCCAGGCTCTGAGCTGGCAGCATAGAGCCCGACACGGGGCTCGAACTCATGAACTACGAGACCATGACCTGAGCCGAAGTTTGATGCTCAACTGACTGAGCCACCCAGGGGCCCTTCCCCATTACTTTTTTAAAGACATCACGTATCAGTGGAAAACATGTCTCTTAAAGCCATGTCGGCCAGGCCTGAGGGAGCTCCGACAAAATAATTTTATAGCAGGAAGCTAAACTAATCTTATAAATTGGTCTGTCCAGAAAAAGTCGTGAGCAAAGTATGCAGTTTTATGCAGATAGATTGTATTTTTGTTATTACTGCAGATGCTCATTGATATTTTAATGCAAGTTTTTATTGAGCTATGCCCCAAGGCTTTTTAAATTGAGGGTTCAATTATTTCTAAAATCTAATAATTAAGTAAATTAATGAGCCTAGTCAGAAATCTGGCAACCTGAATATAAGGATTAGATAACAAGAAATATTAAAAGGAGGGAGTCTTTTCTCCCTGTTCAGAGGAAGATCTTTGAAAATCATTTAGGCTCTGGTTTACAGAGGTAAATGAGGTCTGACCCTGGGATCCACAAACATGCAACTTCACAGCTTCAGGTTAGGGATACAGCTTAGCAGCAGATGAGGGTGGGCAGGGCGGACCTTGTCATTTAACTTGTCCCCCACTTGCCAAAGCAATGCTGAGTTTCTGGAAGTAGACTCTCCAGGAATACAGAAGAATCTTACTGTGTTCTTGTCCCTTCATTGAATGATAGCATTTGATCAATCGTGGCACGTTTAGAAGAAAGTGACCATAAAGGCTTACTCAAAATTCAGAATATGATGCCCACTTAAAGAAAGTAGGAATGTTGACCTGGGGAAGATGGCTTACTGGCATATATGATAGATGTTTTAAAATACTTAAAAAGAACCATACACATTCTGACGGACCCTGGAGAAGGCACATAAGGATTCAGCCTGTAATTCCACGTACTGTTTCACATGGTGGCTTTGCTCCCAGGACTTTGCACCCCGGGACACTATACTGGGTCTGTAGCTTTGTCCTCTAAGTAGAATCTGAGAGGCAAGGCTTCTTCTCACTGCTTACCAAGCCTACAGAGTTTCTTTCTAATTCCTTCCCAAGTCAGGTTTTTTGCTTCAAGCTCAGTTCCTGAATTGAGGGTTTGGTAACTCTCAGTCTTCCATCTTCTTCTGGGACTGGCTTGAATTCACGTTCTCATGCTCACCTAAGTAAGTGCTTGGCCTTCTAAATAAAATTCATCTCAGACCCCCCCCCCCCGCCCCCCGGCCATTTCTCGTCATGTTACGGAATTCACTGAGCTGCTAGGTTTGCTCGATTCCTCTCTGGAGATGGCCAAGGCTCCTGGGCAAGATGGGGGCATAGCTGAAGGAATTTTGGTTTTAAAAAGATTTAAAAACCACAAACTACAACAACAACAAGCCCTCCAGCATAGTATTTTTATAGCCTCCTCCTCTTAATGGCTCACCACACATTTCTGTAGTCTATTGTCACCATGAAGAGGTACAGAAACAGATTAGGATGCGTTGGGGCACCTGTGTGAGGTTCAACAAGTGAAAGCAGGCTTGGGAGGTGGATGGTGATCTGATGGCAAAGCCCATGTCGTTCCCACTCTAACCCCTTCCTCCCGCGCTTTCACACTCTGGATTATGATTCATTTTTATACGAAGACAGGGACAACTACAATAGGACTCTTTATGAAGTACGGTCTGGTATAGTCCAGATGTGTTCATTATTCACGCAGGACGGAATTATTAAAACCAGCGTTCCAGGACCGTCTACAGTTTAAAAGCTCTTACAGTCTTTACTTAATTCCTTATTGAACAAAGGATGTTTTGTCTTGGAGATTCCAGTTGAATTCAGCTAATGAGATGGAAAATTTTTCCATAAGCAACCCCAATGATGAAGCCTGGAAAGAAGGCTATAGAGCCTCGACGGAGGAGTGAGAAAACCCAGGAAATACGTCCAGACGTACAGCCAACTGCACTGGGAGGCTCTACTGTGTAAGGACCTGGTTTGCAACTCCTCTGTCACAGCAGATGTGATCTGGGCTCTGCTGACACTTGTGATTCCTCCCTAGGTTTCAGTGGCTGTGGTGGAGGAGCTAAAGCAGATGCTCTCTTAGGAGAGTGAGCAATCATGGATGTGAACTGGCCAGTCTCCTTGGTAAAGGGTCTCCATCTGTGGGAAATATCCCAACTGGAAGACAAAGTGTGAGGACATGTGAAGGCCATGCCCTTCAGGTCGGATGATCTCCATCAGCTGTGGGATTTGGGCCATATTGTTCATGTAACTTTCCCTGAGCCCCAGCTGCCTCACTTGTAAAATAGAACTGATGCCGCTCATCCCCTCAGTTTCTATGTCAAATTAAATAATACTCTATTAAGTGTTCTGCATGAAAGGATCTTTAATACACAGATTCTACTGCTGGCCACAAGAAAATATGTCTTTTCTAAATCAATACGCACTGGGGAAAAGAAAGCCTGCCATTTTTAAAAATTTTTTTTAACATTTATTTATTTTTGAGAGACAGTGTGATTGGGGTAGAGGCAGAGAGAGAGAGGGAGACACAGAATCTGAAGCAGGCTCCAGGCTCTGAGCTGTCAGCACAGAGCCTGACGCGGGGCTCGAACCCATGAACTATGAGATCATGGCCTGAGCTGAAGTCGGACACTTAACCAGCTGAGCCACCCAGGCGCCCCTGCATTTTTGGTTTGGAATTTTACATTTCCTCTTAGTAAAGAGATGGTGCTCCGTTGTCTCTTCCATGTCATGCGGTCTATAGGGAAAAACATTCACCTCTGTGGCTTTCTTCATAGCTAACATACTACAGGTGCATAATAATAAAGATCTGACAAGAAGAGTTGTTATCCCAAGATATCCAGGTAAAATTATGTGTTTGGATTATCTAGCTAAGTCATTTTACCCATGTAATTTGATAGGTAAAACTGGCTACTGATTATTTTGTATTAACAATTGCTCAATTTTATTGTTAAAGCATAATGTGGGTGGAGGAAAATTCTTGGTAAGAAATCCATGAACATTAAATTCTTGTCTCCACTGACCAGAGCTGCTGTTAGCTGATGATGCCATAGTTCCGTAAGCAATCTGTAATCTAAACACAGGAGATTTGACTTATAGTTCCATAATTCAGGCAGTGAGACTGTGTATTATTTCTTGGATTAGAGGTATCTCAGTAAAAATTATCTACGGTGCCATTAAAGATTGCAACAAAATAATTTATTCTTCCTACATATAATATCAATGTAAGCTAAAGGCATACTTTTCGGGGGAATATGTTGTCTTCCCAAATTGGATGGAATATCACCTTCTAGCTTTTATTTCCTTTCTTCCACCACAAAAGGGAAAGCAGGGGCACCTGGGTGACTCAGTTGGTTAAGTGTCCACTCTTAGTTTCAGCTCAGGTCATGATCTCGTGGATTCTGGGATTGAGCCCTGCGTCAAATTCTGTGCTGCCAGGGTGGAGCCTGCTTGGGATTTTCCCTCTCTCTCTCTCTCTTTCACTGCCCCTCCCCCCTCAAAATAAATTAATTTAAAATGAGAAAAGAGATTAGAGTTGCCACTATTTTGTAAGCAGAATTATTGTGTAAACTAACCATATAGAAAAGGATTGATAAATGGATTTTATTAAAATTAAAAAGTTTATCAAGCCAAGTCACAAAGCAGATGAAGGTATAAAAAAAGGTATCTGAGAAAAGACTCATTTGTTGACTATAGAATTCTTCATACATTCTATAAATAAAAAATGACGGATGAATCTAGTTCTATAATTGGACAAAAGACAGCCACTCCACAAAAGAGGATATCCAACTGGCTATAAAGTATGAGCATGTGCTCAATAGCTCTAATCAACAGGGAAATGCAAATTGAAACGACAATGTGATATGACTACACAGCCACCAGACCGGTTAAACCAACCATCCAACCATCGGACAACCAGCAATTAGTTGTGCCAATGGATGGAGAGGGTGGCTAATGAATGGCAGGACACACAGAATTCTCATACTCCGATAACGGGAATATTAATTGGGACAACCACTTCAGGAAACATTTTATCAGTATTTATGATGACTGAACACACACATCTTCCACAACTTTGCCATCTTAGTCTTAAAATTCACCCAACGGATACATGAATATGTTCTCCAAAGGCCATGATCATACCAGGATTATTATAGCCCCAAATGAAAATAATCCAAACGATCATCAACACTGGGATAGAGAAGATGAGGTATGTTCATTCAGCAGAAAAAATCAGAACAAGTTGCTGCACAAAATAGCATGGAAGGATTTCCAAACACAATGTTGAAAAGAAGAAGATAGCTCCCCCAAAATACATACCATGAAGCAATTTATAGAAAGGTTAAGAACAGACAAAACTAAACCAGAGTTAGTCAGAAAAGTGGTTACTTTTGAGGGTGTAATGAGAGGAGATTAATAAGGGAGATTTCTAGGTGGCTGGTCATGTTCTAGATCTATGCTTCTCACACTTCAGTGGGCATACAGATCTCTTTGGAAATTTGCTGAAATGTAGATTCTCATTCAATTGGTCGAGATGTGACCTAAGAGTCTGCATTTCTAACAACCTCCTAGATAATGCCCAGGGTGATGGTAAGTAGATCACACTCCTATAGCTAAGATTGATATCTTCTGAATGGTGGATACAACAGTTTTACTTGTAAAATTTCAACAAACTATGTTTACAATTTGTGCAACAAACTGTGTACAATTCGTGCATTTTCTTTATATGTATATTAAACTTCGATTAAAAGGTCTACTTAAGGGGCTCCTGAGTGGCTCTGTAGGTTAAGTGGCTGACTTGATTTTGGCTTAGTTCATGATCTTGCGGTCACGGTACTGAATCCCCCATTGGGCTCTACACTAAGTGTGGAGACTGCTTGTGATTCTCTCTCTCCCTCTCTGTATGCCCCACTCTGTGCGCACACACACTTGTTGTGTCTCTCAAAATAAATAAATAAACATTTTTTAAAAAGTCTACTTAAAATAAATGCCTTTTGGAATGGAAACCTGAAATGAAATATGTAGCTGCGTTTTTGTAAGTGATGGAGACAGAAATCGACAGGCTTGTCCACACACCACTGGCGGTAATAAATGACCCCCAACACGTTTGATCTTTCCTGCCCTTCTACTCACCCTTCAACTTCTGAGAAGGTGCTCAGGGGCCTACATGATGTGTACCTGATCTCCACTAAGGGTGAACAGTGTGCCTGAATGGTCTCATCAGACTCTATGTAAAGTGGGTGAAATATTTTCCAGAAAGGCAATTGGTGTATGGTCTCATGAGCTGATTGGACAGATGTTGAGTGGGCAAGGCACCTTTTTTCTCTGGAGCTTGGTTTCTAACTCTAAAGTAAGTCCTTTTTGTCCTCTTTCTCATTGTTCTAATATAACTTTTCCAAGCGTACTCCCTTTTCTGAACTCAATTCTGTGAGTGTGTGTGTGTGTGTGTGTGTGTGTGTGTGTGTGTGTGATGGCAAGGCAGAAGCAGCCACAGCTCAGCATTTGTACAGAACAATAAAATGCACGGGGTTGCTACTGCTTACCTGATCCACTCTGGGATGCACTTATAAGTGCAGTTCTAGAACGTGTTTAGTAGATAAAAACGTACTAGAGGCAATAGGACTTTTTCATTATTTTTATGATTGGTTCTAAAGGTGAGCGTTAGGTCTGGTGTGACTGTGAATTGCTAACAGGGCACTTTCTTTCTTCAGTACCTTTAGTGGAGGCCAGGTGCCGCTGGAGTTGTGTTGATTTCTTAAAACTCTTGGGTAACCATGATCCAGTTGTTAATCTATGCCACTAGTTATCCCAGAAGTTATTAATTTGTACTAATGGTCAACTGCCTATTTCCCACCCCTTAGGAAACTCAGAAAAGTGTTTGGGATCCTTCTGGGTAGAAAGCACAGCAGAGGCATAAGATCATTATCATCCGTGACACATTCAGGTCATGTTTCTTCCACATTTTGTTAGTTTCAATGAACCAGGGACTGCTAATAAATGATTTCCATTGGATGATTTTGTTTTTTCTGTTTCAAGTTTCAAGTTGCCTGTCTGGATTTCATTAGCATTGCAATGATTTACCCAAGAGGGCTTTGTTTCTTAACTTGATTGGGAAAGGGGCATTGGGAAAGTGGCTGTCTTTGTGGGAAAGGAAGGTTTTTTTTGTAAACCCCATGGCAATTGTATGTGGTGCAGAAGTTTGAGGAGTGCAATTTTCGTTTGCAATTGATATTGTTTTATCTTCTCAAACTATGTTCTGTGTAAATTGCTACACACATATCTGCTCATCGGACACCAGAGTCGTCACCATTTTATTACTCAGGGAAAATTACTGCCATAAAAGCAAAAAGTGTTAAGTGACACATTGGAAAAGTGTCTGCAATCCCAGTGGAAGAGAGGAAAAAGTGATTTTCGAAACCAATTTTATTGATTTTTGTTTGTTTATATAGTATTGCTCCATTTGCTCTTTTAAGCCTACTATGTAGCTTATTTTGTTACTTTCTTTTTCTTCTTTGCTTTATGGTAATAGTTGCGCAGGTATACGTAGTTCAAAGGAAGACCATGTCATTTCAAGTTGGCAGAATACAACATAAGTATAGTATAAAATGGTCTTATTTTTCTCTGGACTTATCTATACGTATTGCTAATCAATGTCACAACTTTTTTTTTTTAAGACACCTATTTGAGGGGATGAAGTGGTACATCTTAAAAGCTATACTAGTACCTCCATGTTCTCTCCTACTTCTTACCTCGGCGGACTCAACATCTCCTCAGAAGTCTGAATGCTTGCTGGGTGTTGGCAGTCGTTTCCCCTGGAATTCCAAACCTGCATTTGGACGGAGCCCAAGTTACTGAGGTTTGGTGTTGTGACGTTAGTTTGCTTAATTAACCCTGGCATACCTCCAGGCTAGGGACCATGGCTTATTTGTCAAGTGACCATTCAAGTCTTGTGCCCATTTATGAAACTGGGCAAGTCTGTCTTTTATTGATTTAAAGGCTATCCAAATGGCAAATGATATATCAAAAGGCATTCAGGAGCCTCACTTAATTCACCTGAGAAGTGAACAGACACGGGGCAGTCATGTTGTGGTCATCTTAACCTATTTAACTAGTTAACGTGACTAGAGACAGAACCACCTCAGGGAGATGGACACTTAGGCACACTCAGCAAGGCCACGTGGGGACACTTAGTGCCCACAGCAGTCTTCCTCTACAAATGTGAAGCAAGAAAGTATAAAAAAAAAAAACCAAAAAAACAACTCATTCAATTAGAACTATTTCTCACATATATTTTTGAAATATTTAAAAAGTCTATAAAATTAAAAGATAAGACGCCTATGAAAATAAGATATGTTACACACTTTTTCACAAAGCTGAATATTTTAAACTTGCTTTTGGACAATTTAACCGCATCTTATGAAGTAGTTTTAAAAATAAAACCATCTCTGGGTCTGCCAGCCAGTGTCCACGCTGTAACCAATGGGGGAAAAAGAACCTAAGTGGTAACACTCTTTCTCATGGGCAGAATTCAAGATGGCCACCAAGATTCAGCCCCTGGTGTAGGAGCTCTTTATAATCCTTCCATGAAACTGTGGGCAGGACCAGTGAATATGATGGAATGCTATTTCCATGATTATGTTACGTTATAAAGCAAAAGAGATTTTACAGATGCATTTAAGGTCCCTAATCAGTAGACTTGGAGTCACTCCAATTGGAGAGTATACTGAGTGAGGCTGCCCTCATTAAAACAGTTGTTATGGAGACACACCCCCTCTCCTGCTGGTCTTAAAGAGACAAGTCACCCTAAGCCCTACGGCTGCAATGAACTGGATTCTGCCAACAACCTGAAGGAGCTTAGAAGATACTCAGCTCGAGATGATAGCTCGGCCCTTAGTTGACGTGTTCATTTCAGCCTTGTTTGACCCTGAGAGGAGACTTCCAGATGAGCCCTGGCCAGATTTCTGACCTACAGAAGTCAGGTTATATATGGGGATTGTTCTTAGACACTAACTTTGTGGTTTCTGCTATAGTGGCAGGAACATTTACACAGTCTAGATGTATATTATAATCAGAATGACACATCCAAGACATACTGTACTCCTAGCTCTCTGGCATTTTCTGTATAACCTTTCCAACCATGTGCAAAGTAGGTGGTTATCCACCCATATTTATCCACCATGTCTTATCTATAATGAGCAATTACTGGTTTGTACCTATAAATGTGAATAACCACCCTACTTCATATGTACTTGAAAAGATTAACAGAAAATGTAGGAGGGCTATCAGTTCGGGGCCTGGCCTAGAGAAAATGGTCAATAAATGGTTACTCTCATTATTGAGCCAAGACCTTGTTCTCTTGGCCATGGGGAAAACAACTCAGAACTTGCATATAGCATGACTGTCAGTTAACTCTCAGCACTTCATTGACCCGATGAGGAACAAGCAACCTGTTTTGGTACCCACTACTGAAACCTGCAGCTGACATGTAGAAGGAGCTTATATATCAAAACCCTGAACTTCTCGCTGTCTGAGAAAGTGGTGGAACAAAGAGAAAACGGGGCTTCGGTTATTGTTCCTCAGAGCCCCTGCTTGCATGTTCTCATATGACCTAAGGGTGCTGTAGAAGAAAGTTCAAAAGGCTGTGAATGTAATATCTTGCCATCACATATACACTTCATTTAATTGTCTATAATGTTCCCACGGCTGAATGGGGTGAGGGGTAGGGCACCATTTCCAGAGTTGGAGAGGAGGGCATTCCTGGACACACAAAAGCTTTAGGCTTTTCACGTGAGGAGTGGGAACAAATTGCAGTGACAGATAAACTGTATTTATTGCACTCGACAAGTGGCTAAAAATTTCTCCTGGGTGGGCGGGGAGAGATGATTTCTACCTAAGGCAATTCAAGGCAATAGGGTCTCATTGTTTTTTGTTACAGAAAGCTGTGGCTGCCCATAGATGTGGAAAAAAAAAAAATAACACACAGCCTCCTCTGGCTTGTCCTTTTGCAAGAATTACTGGTTTCTGAAGATGCTGATCCCCACAACCGAATGATGATCAGGAGGGTCTGTAGCGCCTCGGCCCCACTTGAGTGGCGATTCTGCACTCTAGGAGATGAAAGGAAGAGAAAACTTGATTTATCTAAATTCTCTGAGAATTTCTTAGGCTCTAGTATTTCAAACATTAGAGAAGCCTTTGAATTACTTTTTTTCCTCTCTCTCAGCACATATGGAAAGGCATGGGGCAAGGAGGTGATCGTTTGGGTAGAATAAGAACTTACTTTGGTGTGTGTCATGATTATGTTTTTATTTCAAATAAAGTTAGAGATTTAAGAAATATTCCTAAATGCAATAAACTTTTCCAGAATTCTCCCACCACTAGTGTTTTTGCTAATGATATAACTGAGTCAGAGAAAGGGCATCTCTCCTCCCACTCACGTGATCTAGGGACAGTGAGAAGNTTCTTTCTTTCTTTCTTTCTTTCTTTCTTTCTTTCTTTCTTTCTTTCCTTCTTTCTGTCTGTCTGTCTTTTCTTTCTTTCTTTCTTTCCTTCTTTCTTTTTTTCTCTCTTTCTTCAACTGCAGAGAAAGAAAAGCTCTAGAAAGCAAACATTTCTTACAGAAGTAGCCAATCCATGCACTTCATTCTTTTTTATTTTTAACTACACTAAAGTGTCACATATATATAAAGTCAATGCTTCCTTGTACAAATGAGCATGATAGTATTTGTTTTCTATGCTTTCTATGAGCATGTATGCATATGTTAAAAAGCAAGGCAACAGCTTTATGGAAGCACATGAGAAAGGGTTACCTGGCCTCCCACACTGTGTTTTGTTCAGTGCTCTAAGCTTTAAGACAAATATCCCTTTGTTTTTCTTCTTTAATATCCAATTCCAAGCTCACTAGGGAAGAGAGGACAAGACTCCACAAAACTCACTTTGTCTCAGCTAGAACTCAGACACAGGCAAGGCATACAACAAACTTTTCATGCTTAATTCTTTCTTCATACTTCTGAAGACACCTGCCTGGGGGCTTTGGGGTTAATGGGCTGCAGAAGGCTCGGGTCATTGTTCAAACTCAGTAGCCCCCATGTGATGTCCAGTCGAAGATCAGTGGTTCAAGAGTAGTTCACTTGTCTGAGTCTGCTTACCACACAATTTCTTTCAGGACCTGAATGTCTCCCCACCCCACCCCCCACTGCCCTCTGCCTCTAATGTTTTTTAAGATAGAAAGAAAGTGACCCGTGTGGGTTAGACAATCCGACATCAAGGTGAATTCTTGATAACCAGCTCTGTTCTCCCTTCTATCTTGTAAACATGCTAATTAGAAGGAGATTGGTTTTGAAGATCAAGGGAGAAAGAGTTCTGAAGCCAGGGCAAGCAG
Organism: Crocuta crocuta; assembly: GCF_008692635.1. Taxonomy (NCBI): domain Eukaryota; kingdom Metazoa; phylum Chordata; class Mammalia; order Carnivora; family Hyaenidae; genus Crocuta; species Crocuta crocuta. Next base: position 1,374,598 of record NW_027529641.1, on the reverse strand, counting down.
TGGCAGCCATAAGACTTTCCAGTCGCTTCCGGAATTTTTTTGCTGGCTTGCTTCTGAGAGCCCACCGAAGTGAGAGCCTCATGACATGTAACCTCTCAACAACTAGGTTTTTTAAATTGCCTGAAATAACAAAAGCAGATACCACAGAGAGCTCTCTGTGTCACAGAAGAGTCTAAAGCATGACTCTTCCTCTCCACGTAGAACATGTAAGCACCCTGCTGGCCACTAGACTTTAAGTGCTATCTTTCCCTTACCTCAGTGGAATTCTCATGCAGTTTCCTTAGGGCAACTCTGCCCCTCTTCAACGTTACTCGAGAGTTCTGTTCTTTCCAAGTTGTACATGATGCAAATACATAGTTCTTGGTGGCTGAGCTCACACTCATATGCCATTGCACTTGGGCATACAGCCACCTTGCCATATCCACATCACAGTCCTTTTGAGCCCAGGGGGAACATGCTAGGTTAGCAGCTAAGTCCCCACTTCCCAGGCAGCTATAGCTTTTTGCAAAGCAGATTTTCTTGGATTATGAAGGTAGCAGAAAAACAAACTCCATCTAAACCACTTGTTTAGAATGTCCAGTCAGGTTTTACAAATCAAGGCCAGGCAAGGAAGATGTCAAACTTTCACTATCTGCACATGACATGGTATTGTATGTTGAAAACCTAAAAGACTCTACCAACAAACTGCTAGAACTGATACATAAATTTAGCAAAGTCGCAAGATATAAATCAACATACAGAAATTGCTTGCATTTCTGTACAACAACAAGGAAACATCAGACAAAGAAATCAAGGAATCAATCCCATTTACAATTGCACCAAAACCCACAAGATGTCTAGGAATAAACCTAACCAAAGAAGCAAAGGAACTATGTCCTGAAAACTATAGACCAGTTATGAAAGAACTTGAAGAGGACAACGAAATGGAAGAATATTCCATGCTCATGGGTTAGAAGAACAAACATTGTTACAGTGTCTATACTACCCAAAGCAATCTACACATTTAATGCAATCCCTATCAAAATACAACCAGCATTTTTCACAGAGCTAGGACACATAATCCTAACATTTGTATGGAACCACAAAAGGCCCCTAGATAGTCAAAGCAAACCTGGGAAAGCAAAGCAGAGCTGGAAACATCACGATTCTGGACTTGAAGCTATATTACAAAGCTGTATGGTACTGGCACAGGAAACAGACACATAGACCAATGGAACAGAACAGAAACCTGAGAAATGGACACACAGTTCTATGGTCAACTCATCTTCAACAAAGCAGGAAAGGATATCTAAAGAAAAAAAGATAGCACAATTCAGAAAATTGTATTGGTAAACTGGGTAGCGACATGCAGAAGAATGAACCTGAACCACTTTCTTACATCATACATGAAAACAAATTCAAAATGGATGAAAGACTTAAATGTGAGACAGGAAACCGTCAAAATCCTAGAGGAGAACACAGGCAGCTACCTCTTTGACCTCAACTGGAGCAACTTCTTTCTAGACACGTCTCTGGAGGCAAGGGAAACAAAATAAAAAAATGAACTGTTGGGACCTCATCACGATAAAAAGCTTCTGCACAGTGAAGGAAGCAATCAACAAGACTAAAAGGCCGCCTATGGAATGGGCGAAGATATTTTCAAATAACGTATCTGAAAAAGAGTTAGTATGCAAAATCTATAAAGAACTGATAAAACTCCACACCCCCCACAACAAATAATCCAGTTAAGAAATGGGTAGAAGACATGAATAGACATTTTTTTTTCCAAAGAAGACATCCATATGGCTAAGAGACACATGAAAAGATACTCAACATCATTCACCAGCAGGGAAATACAAATTGAAACCAGAATGAAATACCACCTCACACCTGTCAGCATGGCTAAAATGATCAACACAGGAACAACACATGTTGGTGAGGGTGCGGAGAAAGGGGAACTCTCTTGTACTGTTGGTGAGAAGGCAAACTGGAACAGTCACTCTGGAAAACAGTATGTAGGTTCCCCTAAAAGTTAAAAATAGAACTACCCTATGATCTAGCAATTGAACTACTAGGTATTTAACCAAAGGATACAAAAATAAAATTTGAAAGGATACATGCACCCTGATGTTTATAGCAGCATTATCAACAATAACCAACCTATGAAAACGCTTAAATAACCACTGACTAATGAATGGCTAAAGAATACATGGTGTAGGGGCACCTGGGTGGCTCAGTTGGTTGAGCATCCAACTTCGGCTCAGGTCATGATCTCACAGATCGTGAATTTAAGCCCCGTGTCGGGCTTTGTGCTGACAGCTCAGAGCCTGGAGCCTGCTTCAGATTCTGTGTCTCCCTCTCTCTCTGCCCCTTCCCTGCTCATACTCTGTCTCTCCTTCAAATATAAATAAACATTAAAAAAAGAGAAGAATACATGGTGTATACATACAATGGAATATTACTCAGCCATCAAAAACAATGAAATCTTGCCCCTTAGACTCAAGGATGGATGGATGCTAGTGTATATTATGGATGAATGGATGGAGTTAGAGTATATTATGCTAAACAAAATAAGTCAATCAAAGAAAGACAAATACCACAGGATTTCATTCATGTGTGGAGTTTAAGACATAAAACAGATAAACATAAGGGAGGGGAACAAAGAGAGAGAGAGAGAAGGAAACCACAAGAGACTCTTAATGATAGAGAACAAACAGAGTTGGTGGAGGGAGGTGGGTGGAGGATGAGCTAAATGGGTGACGGGCATTAAGGATGGCACTTGTTGTGATGAGCCCTGGGTGTTGTACGTAAATGATGAATCACTGAATTCTACTTCTGAAACTAACATTACCCTATATGTTAACCAGCTACAATGTAAATGAAAATTTGAAAAAGAAAAAACCAAAAGAATCATTAATAAAAAATAAATAAAATAAACATTAAAAAAACAAGGTCAAGGGGAAAAGATACAGGCGTTGTGGAATCTCACATGTTTATTAAATTTGAAGAGCTACTAATTTCACTCACATTTTCCCACTGGCCAGAAAAAAGTAAACAATAGTGGTGCAGTTAGTGGTTTCCAAACTGAATGTGCCTCAGCATCCTTTGGAGCACTTTTAAAATAATGATATTCCTGGAGTTCTGCCCCAGACTTACTCAGCCACTTCCAAGAGGGGACTCAAAATATCTGTGCTCTTTCTAAGCTACCCAAGTGAATCTGATCTTCAGCTGGTTCTGCAAATCACTGGGTTAAGTGACTTGCTTTTTCTTATTTCTTTCTTCTTTGTCTTTTTTTTGAAAAAAAAAATGATGTTTATTTTTAAGAGAGTGACAGACAGAGCGTGAGCAGGGGAGGGGTAGACAGAGAGAGGCAGACACAGAATCTGAAGCACGCAGCAGGCTCTGACTTGTCAGCACAGAGCCTGGTGCGGGGCTGGGACTCACAAACCATGAGATCGTGACCTGAACTGAAGTTGGATGATCAACTAACTGAGTGACCTACATGCCTGCCTTTTTTTTTTTCTTAATAAGAAATATGATGGGGTTCCTGGGTGGCTCAATCGGTTACGAGTCTGACTCTTGATTTTGGCTCAGGTCATGATCTTATGGTTCATGGGTTTGAGCCCCGAGCTATCAACAAGGAGCTTGCTTGGGATTCTCTCTCTCGGTCTCTCTCTGCCCCTCCTCCACTTGTGCGTGCACATGCTTTCTCCCTCTCAAAATAAATAAATAACTTAAAAAAAAAAAAGGAATATGATATCAGTTCTTTCAGAGACTTAAGATGTTCCGGAACTTAAATCTCCATTATGATGATTCATCTAACTCATCTGACTCATTTCTTACAACACAAAGGGATATAGGACAAGATATATTCAACAATATGTTCAGTATGGTAGGTTTCATAAAATATGTTTTCAGATCCTCTGAGTAAAAGTTGAACTAATGAAGCCAAAAAATAAATGAGAAAACTAACTTTACAGTGGTAACAGCAATAAGATTTAGAAGCCTGCATAATAGTATGCAGATTTTCTGAATGAAGATTGTCTTCAGGATAACCTGCATACTTTTTAGATTTTAAAGAATTGTCCCCATTTAAAGAATTGTCATGTGTTGGTCTTGGGGAAAAAATCTTAAAAGATTGGTTATGTGGCAACAAATTCCATACCTATTATAATTATACACACTGTGACAGCAGTGAAATATGCACCATGGTAGGGAAGGAAACATCAACTAAAATGGAAAGGCTTATATTCTTTATTTCAGAGTAAATGTCTCCCACCCAAAAGTACTTTCCACAGGCAATCATGCTTACCCATTTCTGTTCTTAGCCCTTCCAGAGAACCACCACAGCTGTAATACATGTTCATAGAAATGTCTGGCTTGTCAATGTTAGACATTAATGATTGACTCTCACTAAGAAAGAAGGTAATAGCCTGCTTAAAATATCTTGTTCCCTACCTCCACATCATTTGATTTGACAGGTAGGTCAAAGTATTATTTTGGGTTCTTTTGTAGGTTATTTTATCATTTTAATTGGCATTCTTCACCTAGTCCATGTATTATTATTTGCTCAAGCATCTCTTTGCCCCCTTCTGTATAAGATGGGGATTTGAAGCCTCTAACTTCCCTTTCTGTGCTCCTCTCCACCAGCCTCACCTCTTTCCCTTTCCACATTGCAGCGCATATAAAATCACTTTCAGACTCTGTTGAGGTCTATCAAGTGTTGTCTATAGGTGGATTCTAAATTTGAAACCAGCTGATACACATTATGACTATAGAGATATTGACCATTGCGGAACCAACAAGGAGCTATTGTTGCGTTTTCTCTTCTAGTGAGTCACATTACAACACCCATGTGAGTGAATTCCACCCCTCAATTCCACGTTCCACATTTTCTCTTTGCTTAAACTCCTTCTGTATAACAAGCTCAAAAACATGCCATTTTTATGGTTTGATTCCTAACTGTTCAAAGATATTCTTTGTACAACCTTGTTTGTTATTTTTCAGCATCTAATTACCTTTATTTTTGAAAAATGTCTCTTCACCTTCTCGCTTATAACTTCCATTTTTGTATCCTCTCTCTTACCTCTTACTTAGAATTCATTTTTCTCTTTGTCCAGGGACCCACTAATTTTATTTTTAGCCGACTGCTTTTTTAGGCAGCTCTGATCCAGGGAAATCTATCCCGTAAATCATCCTGCGATATTGCTACCATATCTTTTATTATCTGTCCTCTTCTGTTTTGATTTCACCCTCATTTTTCTTAAAGTACATAAGTAATATCATCAAGGATACATAAAAGGTAAATTTGTAAAACCCTTACAGATCTGTGAAAAAAGGCATTTTCCAAATCTATTCTATACAAATGCATTTGAGTGTCTGAATGGAATGGATGGTTCTTAATAAAAGTATGAGATACCAAATTCCCTCCCACAAATACAGAGCATTTTATACATTAGCAATGTAGAAAATTGGCAAATGTATCACAGTAAAATTGCCACTCTCTAAATGGTTTCATAGGTATATTCTTTTAACCATTCAAGGAGAAAACAATTGATACTCTTAACTAATCCAAGTCATGGGCAAAAAGGGAGATAATCAACCTGCTCTTATGGACCCAACATGATGTTAAAACATCTTAAACTTACAACCCACAAAACCTAAACAATATAGATGTACTTTTTTTACTTTGGAATATTGTTGCAGAATATGAATGCATTATTAGCAAAGAAAATTCCACTTGATCATTAAAGAATAACATATTCCAACCAGGTGGAGTTCAACCTCAATGGCTTCAAACTGAAAAATCTATTCATAAAATGAATTGAATCCAAAGATCAAAGGAGAACATTATTTATGAATATCTCAGTGGTTGTGGGAAAACACTCGACCACATTCAATGTCCATTTTTGATTAAAATGTATTATAATAAAATAAGAATAAATAATATAATATCAGGGGTCCTGGCAGGCTCACTAGGTTAAGTGTCCAACTTTGGTTCAGTTCATGATCTCATGGTTCAGAGGTTCAAGCCCTATGTCAGGCTCTATGCTGACAGCTTAGAGCCNAAACTCTATATAAATAAAGGAAACACATTCACTATATATATAGGTATATATACATATATACCTATATATATAAAAAACTGGACAAATGAAGGAATAGCAGATAAATATAGTGTGAATTTATTTAATGAAAATAAAATTATAATTATTTCTGGTAGGACACCTTACATACCTAGAAACCTCAGGGAAATCATCAGAAATTATAACAAATGAGAGAATTTAGGAATAAGAAGTTACAAATAATAATTTTTCCATGTAGAAGTAAATCCTGACAATATAATGAAAGGAAACAAATGATCTAAAGCAAGAGTCAACAAACTCCTCAGTAAAGGGCCAGATGGTGACTATTTTAAGCTTTGCAGGTCATATGGTCTCTGCAGCAACTATACAACTTTAAACACTGTAGACTGTATGTAAATGATGGGCGTGGCTGTGTTCCAGTAAGCTTTATTTAGCACAACAGGCAACCCCGATCTAAAATAACAAGGCGATGCATAAAAAGCCTAAGCACCTCAAGAAACATTGAAAACCCGTGTAAAGAAAACGAAAATTCTGCGAAGGGCAAAACAGTGATTTTGTGCCCGTTTGTAGTAAGATTCAGTGCTATAACGATGTAAGTTCCTGCAAATTAATTTATAGATTGGCTATAATCCTTTCCAAATATCAGCTAAAGTTCATTTAGAGCCCAACAGAGAAATGAAATAATATGAAAGAGAAAATTAACAGAAAAGAACCATAGACATAAAGATCTTGGGGGAAGTATAAATCAATGTGACCTGCTTGGAAGGCAGTTTGTGACATCTGTCAAATTTGTGAAAATGCAATCCTTTGACTCAATAATTCTGCCGATAGGAGGTCACCCTACTGATGTGGGTGCAGATCACCAAGATACTTGCACTGCGTTGCTCTTGACCACGTGTCACATCTTACTTCGTTTATATTGTCAATGTGAGCAGGGCTATCTAGGCAGGCTACTAAATGCTATTTTATTTTTACCCTTTATTCCCTCTTTTTGTGTGTGTTTTATTTATTTTTTTAAAGTTTACTTATTTATTTATTTTTGAGGGGGGGAGGGGCAGAGAGAATCTCAAACAGGCTGTGTATGGTCAGCATAGAGCCCCATGCAGGGCTCCAACTCAGGAACCCTGAGATCAAGACCTGAGCCAGAAATCAAGAGTGGGACTCTTAACCAACTGAGCCACACAGAAGCCAAGGATTTGGTCAGATATCCAAGACAATATCAGCATACTCTGGTAATGATTTGTGAAGTAACTTTTGGCTTCTCCTGAAACTGTGAAATACTTGAACTTCCTTTGCAAGGAAAGCAAATCGTCAGATGCCCTAAAGAAAACCTATAATGAATACGCTCAAAAAGGTAACTGTTAGAACTATGCTGCTGAAATTATATACTCTTGACCCAAGAGCTCGGTGACCCCTTTCCATATTAATAAATGGTCTGATGAATAAAAAAGACTCCGTTATAAATAAACTTTGGGAATATGAATTATTCAAATGTACTTAATGAGAAAACATACCCCCCCTTCATGAATAGTTTGGGAAGTATCTTCTTATAGAGAGAAATAAGATAAAGGAGAATAAAATAAATAAAAGACAAAATATAGAGATATTAGAATACAGTTTAGATTGGTTTCCTTGGGAAGATGGTTCTGAACTACATATAATATAGCTGTTAGTATTATTGTTATTTAACTGTTGTTGGGGGCCCAAGTTGAATAGATGCCCAGGATGGCCTGTTCATTTATTTTTTTCCCCTTTCTTTACAAAAGCTGTGAGGTGGGGAGAAAAGGTATTCCCAAGTTATCACTTCTTGAATGTCCTTCTGTACAGTTTTGATACGCGTTTTTAAAAAGAAAAAAAAATCAAGGAAAGAAAAGGCTTCTAGCTCTAAAGGGCAGACAACCTTAAGGGTTGATTAGAGCCAGGGCTGATGTTACTAGGAAAACAATAGCTGTTTTGTGCAGACACCCTCCACTGCCCAGAAATGCAGTTTGTGCGGGAATGGTGGGGAGGAGAGGGTAGAAAAGAAAGAAAGAAATAAAAAAGAAAGAAAAAAAAGTATCTTTTGCAAGCAGGTGCCTAGATTTCCCTTCTATCTGCCTCGCGTAATGAGGAAATGAGAAAACAGCATGCCTCGTGTCAGGATTCTTTGGGGAGGGGTGAGGCGGGGGCGTGGGGGGCTCACCTGGAACGCAGAG